>NW_027182841.1:405000-450000 GCF_041146395.1 Eulemur rufifrons
TAATCCTATCCTTTTACCCTAAAACTAACCCCTAAACCTAACCCCTATACCTCACCCTAACTCTAACCCCAATCCTAATTCTAACCATACCCCTTCATAAAACACTAACTCCTAACCGCTAACCCTAACACTAACCAAAAACCCTAATCACTAATCCCTAACCCTAACGCTTAACCTTTACCCTAACCGTTAACCCTCACCCTAAATCTTAACACTGACCCTAACCTTAATCTTTAACTCTAAGCGTAACCCTTAACCCTACAGTAAGGAAGACCCTTAATGCTAATGGGATCCCTTATCCCTAACCCTAACACTACAGCTAGAAATAACCCTAACCTTGGATCCTTAAACCTAACCCCTAACACTTACTTTAACCCCAAACCCTAACCCTAATCCTAAGCATTAAACCTAACCCTATCTCTTAACCCTAACGCTAGCCCTTACCCTAACGCCTAGATCTAACCCTAAATCTAACCTACCGCCTAATCCTAACCTTAAGCCCTAATGCTAACTCTAACCCTGAACCCTAAACCTACCCGTAACCCTTAACACTAACACTATCCGTGAACCTTAACCCTGACCCTAACCATTACACGCACCCAAGCATTTAACCCTGACCCTAACCCTAATCCTTAATGCTAACCCTAACACTAAACCCTAACCCGAAGCCCAACACTTATCCCTAATCCTCTCCCTTAACCCTAACCCTAACCCTAATGCTACCCCCTAAACGTAACCCTAACCGTGACCAGTAAACCTAACCCTAACCTCTAACACAAACCATAGCACATAACTCTAACCCTAAAACTAACCCTAACCCTAACCCTAACCCTAAACCCTAACTCTTAACCTTAACCCTAAGCGTTAACTCTCACGCTAACCTTTAATCCTAACCCTAATCCTAATCTTCAACCCTAAACCTAACACTTAACCCTAACCCTGGACCAAACCCTAACCCCTCATCTTAACCCTAACCGTAAACATCAACCCTAAACCAAAGTGTAACCGTTAAACCTAAGAGTAACCTTTAACCCTAACCCTAATCCCTAAACCTAAGCCCTCACCCTAACACTAAACTTCATCCTTAACTCTAACCATAATCCTAACCCTAAATCTAATTCTCAGACTTCTTGCTTTCTTAGAGTTTAGAAAGCCTGCAATCCTCCCATGCCATGCGTGAAAGGAGGCTCTACCACTGTGTCCTGCATGAAACCCACGGGCCCATACCCAGAGTATGATAGAGTGGGTTCCCGGGTACAATCCCAGCCCCCTAAACTCCCCCCGCCCGCCTAATGCAGACAGGGCCCGTGCGCTAAGCATAAACAATACCTTTAACAGATAACCCTAACCCTGAACATAACACCCAACCCTGTTCCTATTTCTCCCCTTAACACGTAAACCTCACCGTGCGCCTAACCCTAACCTCTTATCCTAACATTGATGCATAACCCATTTCCTGAGAACAACCCCTATCCCATAATTGTAACCCTATGTCCTAGTCATCACTGTGACACCTAATCCCTAACCCTAATTCTAAACCGCTAACCCTAACCGTAACCCTACCTACAACCCTAACACTGACAGTAACCCTTACTTCTAACCCCAACGCTATGCCTAACAAAAACCCTAACCCTTGACCCTAACCCTTCACCCTAACCACTAAGCCTTACCCTAACCCTTAACCCTAATCCTAATCCTAACCATTAAACCTAACCCTAGCTCTTAAAGCTAACCCTAAACCTTACCCTCACGACTAGACCTAACCCTGACACTAACCTAACACCTAACCCTAACCAGAACCCCTAAAGCTAACCGTGAACCCTATCCCTAACCCTAGCAGTAAACTTTAACCCTAAACCTAAGCCCAACCCATAACCCTAATCCTATCCTTTTACCCTAAAACTAACCCCTAAACCTAACCCCTATACCTCACCCTAACTCTAACCCCAATCCTAATTCTAACCATACCCCTTCATAAAACACTTACTCCTAACCGCTAACGCTAACACTAACCAAAAACCCTAATCACTAATCCCTAACCCTAATGCTTAACCTTTACCCTAACCGTTAACCCTCCCCCTAAATCTTAACACTGACCCTAACCTTAACCTTTAACTCTAACCCTAACCCCTAACCCTACAGTAAGGAAGACCCTTAATGCAAATGGGATCCCTTATCCCTAACCCTAACACTACAGCTAAAAATAACCCTAACCTTTGATCCTTAAACCTAACCCCTAACACTTACTTTAACCCCAAACCCTACCCCTAATCCTAAGCATTAAACCTAACCCTATCTCTTAACCCTAACGCTAGCCCTTACCCTAACGCCTAGATCTAACCCTAAATCTAACCTACCACCTAATCCTAACCTTAAGCCCTAATGCTAACTCTAACCCTGAACCCTAAACCTACCCGTAACCCTTAACACTAACCCTATCCGTGAACCTTAACTCTGACCCTAACCATTACCCGCACCCAAGCATTTAACCCTGACCCTAATCCTAATCCTTAATGCTAACCCTAACACTAAACCCTAACCCTAAGCCCAACACTTATCCCTAATATTATCCCTTAACCATAACCCTAACCCTAATGCTACCCCCTAAACGTAAACCTAACCCTGACCAGTAAACCTAACCCTAACCTCTAACACAAACCATAGCACATAACTCTAACCCTAAAACTAACCCTAACCCTAACCCTAACCCTAACCCTAAACCCTAACACTTAACCTTAACACTAAGCGTTAACTCTCACGCTAACCTTTAATCCTAACCCTAATCCTAATCTTCAACCCTAAACCTAACACTTAACCCTAACCCTATACCAAACCCTAACCCCTCATCTTAACCCTAACCGTAAACCTCAACCCTAAACCAAAGTGTAACCGTTAAACCTAAGAGTAACGTTTATCCCTAACCCTAATCCCTAACCCTAAGCCCTCACCCTAACACTAAACTTCATCCTTAACCCTAACCATAATCCTAACCTTAAATCTAATTCTCAGACTTTTTGCTTTCTTAGAGTTTAGAAAGCCTGCAATCCTCCCATGCCATGCGTGAAAGGAGGCTCTCCACTGCGTCCTGCATGAAACCCACGGGCCCATACCCAGAGTATGATAGAGTGGGTTCCCGGGTACAATCCCAGCCCCCTAAACTCCCCCCGCCCGCCTAATGCAGACAGGGCCCGTGCGCTAAGCATAAACAGTACCTTTAACAGATAAAACTAACCCTGAACATAACACCCAACCCTGTTCCTATTTCTACCCTTAACACGTAAACCTCACCGTGCGCCTAACTTTAACCTCTTATCCTAACGTTAATGCATAACCCATTTCCTGAGAACAACCCCTATCCCATAATTCTAACCCTATCTCCTAGTCATCACTGTGACACCTAATCCCTAACCCTAATTCTAAACCGCTAAACCTAACCGTAACCCTACCTACAACCCTAACACTGACAGTAACCCTTACTTCTAACCCCAACGCTATGCCTAAAAAAACCCTAACCCTTCACCCTAACCCCTAAGCCTTAACATAACCCTTAGCCCTAATCCTAATCCTAACCATTAAACCTAACCCTAGCTCTTAAAGCTGACCCTAAACCTTACCCTCACGACTAGACCTAACCCTGACACTAACCTAACACCTAACCCTCACCAGAACCCCTAAAGCTAACCCTGAACCCTATCCCTAACCCTAGCAGTAAACTTTAACCCTAAACCTAAGCCCAACCCGTAACCCTAATCCTATCCTTTTACCCTAAAACTAACCCCTAAACCTAACCCCTATACCTCACCCTAACTCTAACCCCAATCCTAATTCTAACCATACCCCTTCATAAAACACTAACTCCTAACCGCTAACCCTAACACTAACCAAAAACCCTAATCACTAATCCCTAACCCTAACGCTTAACCTTTACCCTAACCGTTAACCCTCACCCTAAATCTTAACACTGACCCTAACCTTAATCTTTAACTCTAAGCATAACCCTTAACCCAACAGTAAGGAAGACCCTTAATGCTAATGGGATCCCTTATCCCTAACCCTAACACTACAGCTAAAAATAACCCTAACCTTTGATCCTTAAACCTAACCCCTAACACTTATTTTACCCCAAACCCCAACCCTAATCCTAAGCATTAAACCTAACCCTATCTCTTAACCCTAACGCTAGCCCTTACCCTAACGACTAGATCTAACCCTAATTCTAACCTACTGCCTAATCCTAACCTTAAGCCCTAATGCTAACTCTAACCCTGAACCCTAAACCTACCCGTAACCCTTAACACTAACCCTATCCGTGAACCTTAACCCTGACCCTAACCATTACCCGCACCCAAGCACTTAACCCTGACCCTAACCCTAATCCTTAATGCTAACCCTAACACTAAACCCTAACCCGAAGCCCAACACTTATCCCTAATCCTATCCCTTAACCCTAACCCTAAACCTAATGCTACCCCCTAAACCTAACCCTAAACGTGATCAGTAAACCTAACCCTAACCTCTAACACAAACCATAGCACATAACTCTAACCCTAAAACTAACCCTAACCCTAACCCTAAACCGTAACTCTTAACCTTAACCCTAAGCGTTAACTCTCACGCTAACCTTTAATCCTAACCCTAATCCTAATCTTCAACCCTAAACCTAACACTTAACCCTAACCCTGGACCAAACCCTAACCCCTCATCTTAACCCTAGCCATAAACATCAACCCTAAACCAAAGTATAACCGTTAAACCTAAGAGTAACCTTTAACCCTAACCCTAATCCCTAACCCTAAGCCCTCACCCTAACACTAAACTTCATCCTTAACCCTAACCAGAATCCTAACCCTAAATCTAATTCTCAGACTTCTTGCTTTCTTAGAGTTTAGAAAGCCTGCAATCCTCCCATGCCATGCGTGAAAGGAGGCTCTAAAACTGTGTCCTGCATGAAACCCACGGGCCCATACCCAGAGTATGATAGAGTGGGTTCCCAGGTACAATCCCAGCCCCCTAAACTCCCTCCGCCCGCCTAATGCAGACAGGGCCCGTGCACTAAGCATAAACAATACCTTTAACAGATAACCCTAACCCTGAACATAACACCCAACCCTGTTCCTATTTCTCCCCTTAACACGTAAACCTCACCGTGCGCCTAACTTTAACCTCTTATCCTAACATTAATGCATAACCCATTTCCTGAGAACAACCCCTATCCCATAATTCTAACCCTATCTCCTAGTCATCACTGTGACACCTAATCCCTAACCCTAATTCTATACCGCTAACCCTAACCGTAACCCTACCTACAACCCTAACACTGACAGTAACCCTTACTTCTAACCCCAACGCTATGCCTAACAAAAACCCTAACCCTTGACCCTAACCCTTCACCCTAACCCCTAATCCTTACCCTAACCCTTTACCCTAATCCTAATCCTAACCATTAAACCTAACCCTAGCTCTTAAAGCTAACCCTAAACCTTACCCTCAGGACTAGACCTAACCCTGACACTAACCTAACACCTAACCCTAACCAGAACCCCTAAAGCTAACCCTGAACCCTATCCCTAACCCTAGCAGTAAACATTAACCCTAAACCTAAGCCCAACCCGTAACTCTAATCCTATCCTTTTACCCTAAAACTAACCCCTAAACCTAACCCCTATACCTCACCCTAACTCTAACCCCAATCCTAATTCTAACCATACCCCTTCATAAAACACTAACTCCTAACCGCTAACCCTAACACTAACCAAAAACCCAAATCACTAATCCCTAACCCTAACGCTTAACATTTACCCTAACCGTTAACCCTCACCCTAAATCTTAACACTGACCCTAACCTTAAACTTTAACTCTAAGCCTAACCCTTAACCCTACAGTAAGGAAGACCCTTAATGCTAATGGGATCCCTTATCCCTAACCCTAACACTACAGCTAAAAATAACCCTAACCTTTGATCCTTAAACCTAACCCCTAACACTTACTTTAACCCCAAAACCTAACCCTAATCCTAAGCATTAAACCTAACCCTATGTGTTAACTCTAACGCTAGCCCTTACCCTAACGACTAGATCTAACCCTAAATCTAACCTACCGCTTAATCCTAACCTTAAGCCCTAATGTTAACTCTAACCCTGAACCCTAAACCTACACGTAACCCTTAAAACTAACAGTATCCGTGAACCCTAACCCTGACCCTAACCATTATCCGCACCCAAGCATTTAACCCTCACCCTAACACTAATCCTTGATGCTAACCCTAACACTAAACCCTAACCCTAAGCCCAACATTTATCCGTAATCCTATCCCTTAACCCTAACCCTAACCCTAACCCTAATGCTACCCCCTAAACGTAACCCTAACCGTGACCAGTAAACCTAACCCTAACCTCTAACACAAACCATAGCACATAACTCTAACCCTAAAACTAACCCTAACCCTAACCCTAACCCTTAACCCTAACTCTTATCCTTAACCCTAAGCGTTAACTCTCACGCTAACCTTTAATCCTAACCCTAATCCTAATCTTCAACCCTAAACCTAACACTTAACCCTAACCCTGTACCAAACCCTAACCCCTCATCTTAACCCTAACCGTAAACCTCAACCCTAAACCAAAGTGTAACCGTTAAACCTAAGAGTAACCTTTAACCCTAACCCTAATCCCTAACCCTAAGCCCTCACCCTAACACTAAACTTCATCCTTAACCCTAACCAGAATCCTAACCCTAAATCTCATTCCCAGACTTCTTGCTTTCTTAGAGTTTAGAAAGCCTGCAATCCTCCCATGCCATGCATGAAAGCAGGCTCTACCACTGTGTCCTGCATGAAACCCACGGGCCCATACCCAGAGTATGATACAGTGGGTTCCCGGGTACAATCCCAGCCCCCTAAACTCCCCCCACCCGCCTAATGCAGACAGGGCCCGTGCGCTAAGCATAAACAATACCTTTAACAGATAACCCTAACCCTGAACATAACACCCAACCCTGTTCCTATTTCTCCCCTTAACACGTAAACCTCACCGTGCACCTAACTTTAACCACTTATCCTAACGTTAATGCATAACCCATTTCCTGAGAACGACCCCTATCCCATAATTCCAACCCTATCTCCTAGTCATCACTGTGACACCTAATCCCTAACCCTAATTCTAAACCGCTAACCCTAACCGTAACCCTACCTACAACCCTAACACTGACAGTAACCCTTACTTCTAACCCCAACGCTATGCCTAACAAATACCCTAACCCTTGACCCTAACCCTTCACCCTAACCCCTAAGCCTTACCCTAACCCTTAACCCTAATCCTAATCCTAACCATTAAACCTAACCCTAGCTCTTAAAGCTAACCCTGAACCTTACCCTCACGACTAGACCTAACCCTGACACTAACCTAACACCTAACCCTAACCAGAACCCCTAAAGCTAACCGTGAACCCTATCCCTAACCCTAGCAGTAAACTTTAACCCTAAACCTAAGCCCAACCCGTAACCCTAATCCTATCCTTTTACCCTAAAACTAACCCCTAAACCTAACCCCTATACCTCACCCTAACTCTAACCCCAATCCTAATTCTAACCATACCCCTTCATAAAACACTAACTCCTAACCGCTAACCATAACACTAACCAAAAACCCTAATCACTAATCCCTAACCCTAACGCTTAACCTTTAACCTAACCATTAACCCTCACCCTAAATCTTAACACTGACCCTAACCTTAACCTTTAAGTCTAAGCCTAACCCTTAACCCTACAGTAAGGAAGACCCTTAATGCTAATGGGATCCCTTATCCCTAACCCTAACACTACAGGTAAAAATAACCCTAACCTTTGATCCTTAAACCTAACCCCTAACACTTACTTTAACCCCAAACCCTAACCCTAATCCTAAGCATTAAACCTAACCGTATGTCTTAACGCTAACGCTAGCCCTTACCCTAACGCCTAGATCTAACCCTAAATCTAACCTACCGCCTAATCCTAACCTTAAGTCCTAATGCTAACTCTAACCCTGAACCCTAAACCTACCCGTAACCCTTAACACTAACCCTATCCGTGAACCTTAACCCTGACCCTAACCATTACCCGCACCCAAGCATTTAACCCTGACCCTAACCCTAATCCTTAATGCTAACCCTAACACTAAACCCTAACCCTAAGCCCAACACTTGTCCGTAATCCTATCCCTTAACCCTAAACCTAACCCTAACCCTAAAGCTACCCCCTAAACGTAACCCTAACCGTGACCAGTAAACCTAACCCTAACCTCTAACACAAACCATAGCACATAACTCTAACCCTAAAACTAACCCTAACCCTAACCCTAACCCTAAACCCTAACTCTTAACCTTAACCCTAAGCGTTAACTCTCACGCTAACCTTTAATCCTAACCCTAATCCTAATCTTCAACCCTAAACCTAACACTTAACCGTATCCCTGTACCAAACCCTAACCCCTCATCTTAACCCTAACCGTAAACCTCAACCCTAAACCAAAGTGTAACCGTTAAACCTAAGAGTAACCTTTAACCCTAACCCTAATCCCTAACCCTAAGCCCTCACCCTAACACTAAACTTCATCCTTAACCCTAACCAGAATCCTAACCCTAAATCTAATTCTCAGACTTCTTGCTTTCTTAGAGTTTAGAAAGCCTGCAATCCTCCCATGCCATGCGTGAAAGGAGGCTCTACCACTGCGTCCTGCATGAAACCCACGGGCCCATACCCAGAGTATGATAGAGTGGGTTCCCGGGTACAATCCCAGCCCCCTAAACTCCCCCCGCCCGCCTAATGCAGACAGGGCCCGTGCGCTAAGCATAAACAATACCTTTAACAGATAACCCTAACCCTGAACATAACACCCAACCCTGTTGCTATTTCTCCCCTTAACACGTAAACCTCACCGTGCGCCTCACTTTAACCTCTTATCCTAACGTTAATGCATAACCCATTTCCTGAGAACAGCCTCTATCCTATAATTCTAACCCTATCTCCTAGTCATCACTGTGACACCTAATCCCTAACCCTAATTCTAAACCGCTAACCCTAACCGTATCCCTACCTACAACCCTAACACTGACAGTAACCCTTACTTCTAACCCCAATGCTATGCCTAACAAAAATCCTAACCCTTGACCCTAACCCTTCACCCTAACCCCTAAGCCTTACCCTAACCCTTAACCCTAATCCTAATCCTAACCATTAAACCTAACCCTAGCTCTTAAAGCTAACCCTAAACCTTACCCTCACGACTACACCTAACCCTGACACTAACCTAACACCTAACCCTAACCAGAACCCCTAAAGCTAACCTTGAACCCTATCCCTAACCCTAGCAGTAAACTTTAACCCTAAACCTAAGCCCAACTCCTAACCCTAATCCTATCCTTTTACCCTAAAACTAACCCCTAAACCTAACCCCTATACCTCACCCTAACTCTAACCCCAATCCTAATTCTAACCATACCCCTTCATAAAACACTAACTCCTAACCGCTAACCCTAACAGTAACCAAAAACCCTAATCACTAATCCCTAACCCTAACGCTTAACCTTTACCCTGACCGTTAACCCTCACCCTAAATCTTAACACTGACCCTAACCTTAACCTTTAACTCTAAGCCTAACCCTTAACCCTACAGTAAGGAAGACCCTTAATGCTAATGGGATCCCTTATCCCTAACCCTAACACAACAGCTAAAAATAACCCTAACCTTTGATCCTTAAACCTAACCCCTAACACTTACTTTAACCCCAAACCCTAACCCTAATCCTAAGCATTAAACCTAACCCTATCTCTTAACCTCAACACTAGCCCTTACCCTAACGCCTAGATCTAACCCTAAATCTAACCTACTGCCTAATCCTATCCATAAGCCCTAATGCTAACACTAACCCTGAACCCTAAACCTACCCGTAACCCTTAACACTAACCCTATCCGTGAACCTTAACCCTGACCCTAACCATTACCCGCACCCAAGCATTTAACCCTGACCCTAACCCTAATCCTTAATGCTAACCCTAACACTAAACCCTAACCCTAAGCCCAACACTTAACCCTAATCCTATCCCTTAACCCTAACCCTAACCTTAATGCTACCCCCTAAACGTAACCCTAACCGTGACCAGTAAACCTAACCCTAACCTCTAACACAAACCATAGCACATAACTCTAACCCTAAAACTAACCCTAACCCTAAACCTAACCCTAAACCGTAACTCTTAACCTTAACACTAAGCGTTAACTCTCACGCTAACCTTTAATCCTAACCCTAATCCTAATCTTCAACCCTAAACCTAACACTTAACCCTAACCCTGTACCAAACCCTAACCCCTCATCTTAACCCTAACCGTAAACCTCAACCCTAAACCAAAGTGTAACCGTTAAACCTAAGAGTAACCTTTAACCCTAACCCTAATCCCTAACCCTAAGCCCTCACCCTAACACTAAACTTCATCCTTAACCCTAACCAGAATCCTAACCCTAAATCTAATTCTCAGACTTCTTGCTTTCTTAGAGTTTAGAAAGCCTGCAATGTCCCATGCCATGCGTGAAAGGAGGCTCTACCACTGTGTCCTACATGAAACCCACGGGCCCATACCCAGAGTATGATAGAGTGGGTTCCCGGGTACAATCCCAGCCCCCTAAACTCCCCCACCCGCCTAATGCAGACAGGGCCCGTGCGCTAAGCATAAACAATACCTTTAACAGATAACCCTAACCCTGAACATAACACCCAACCCTGTTCCTATTTCTCCCCTTAACACGTAAACCTCACCGTGTGCCTAACTTTAACCTCTTATCCTAACGTTAATGCATAACCCATTTCCTGAGAACAACCCCAATCCCATAATTCTAACCCTATCTCTTAGTCATCACTGTGACACCTAATCCCTAACCCTAATTCTAAACCGCTAACCCTAACCGTAACCCTACCTACAACCCTAACACTGACAGTAACCCTTACTTCTAACCCCAACGCTATGCCTAACAAAAACCCTAACCCTTCACCCTAACCCCTAAGCCTTACCCTAACCCTTAACCCTAATCCTAATCCTAACCATTAAACCTAACCCTAGCTCTTAAAGGTAACCCTAAACCTTATCCTCACGACTAGACCTAACCCTGACACTAACCTAACACCTAACCCTAACCAGAACCCCTAAAGCTAACCGTGAACCCTATCCCTAACCCTAGCAGTAAACTTTAACCCTAAACCTAAGCCCAACCCGTAACCCTAATCCTATCCTTTTACCCTAAAACTAACCCCTAAACCTAACCCCTATACCTCACCCTAACTCTAACCCCTATCCTAATTCTAACCATACCCCTTCATAAAACACTAACTCCTAACCGCTAACCCTAACACTAACCAAAAACCCTAATCACTAATCCCTAATCCTAACGCTTAACCTTTACCCTAACCGTTAACCCTCACCCTAAATCTTAACACTGACCCTAACCTTAACCTTTAACTCTAAGCCTAACCCTTAACCCTACAGTAAGGAAGACCCTTAATGCTAATGGGATCCCTTATCCCTAACCCTAACACTACAGCTAAAAATAACCCTAACCTTGGATCCTTAAACCTAACCCCTAACACTTACTTTAACCCCAAACCCTAACCCTAATCCTAAGCATTAAACCTAACCCTATCTCTTAACCCTAACGCTAGCCCTTACCCTAACGCCTATATCTAACCCTAAATCTAACCTACCGCCTTATCCTAACCTTAAGCCCTAATGCTAACACTAACCCTGAACCCTCAACCTACCCGTAACCCTTAACACTAACCCTATCCGTGAACCTTAACCCTGACCCTAACCACTACCCGCACCCAAGCATTTAACCCTGACCCTAACCCTAATCCTTAATGCTAACCCTAACACTAAACCCTAACCCTAAGCCCAACACTTATCCCTAATCCTATCCCTTAACCCTAAGCCTAAAACTAATGCTAACCCCTAAACGTAATCCTAACCGTGACCAGTAAACCTAACCCTAACCTCTAACACAAACCATAGCACTTAACTCTAACCCTAAAACTAACCCTAACCGTAACCCTAAACCCTAAATCGTAACCTTATCCCTCAGCGTTAACTCTCACGCTAACCTTTAATCCTAACCCTAATCCTAATCTTCAACCCTAAACCTAACACTTAACCCTAACCCTGTACCAAACCCTAACCCCTCATCTTAACCCTAACCGTAAACCTCAACCCTAAACCAAAGTGTAACCGTTAAACCTAAGAGAAACCTTTAACCCTAACCCTAATCCCTAACCCTAAACCCTCACCCTAACACTAAACTTCATCCTTAACCCTAACCAGAATCCTAACCCTAAATCTAATTCTCAGACTTCTTGCTTTCTTAGAGTTTAGAAAGCCTGCAATCCTCCCATGCCATGCGTGAAAGGAGGCTCTACCACTGTGTCCTGCATGAAACCCACGGGCCCATACCCAGAGTATGATAGAGTCGGTTCCCGGGTACAATCCCAGCCCCCTAAACTCCCCCCACCCGCCTAATGCAGACAGGGCCTGTGCGCTAAGCATAAACAATACCTTTAACAGATAACCCTAACCCTGAACATAACACCCAACCCTGTTCCTATTTCTCCCCTTAACACGTAAACCTCACCGTGCGCCTAACTTTAACCTCTTATCCTAACGTTAATGCATAACCCATTTCCTGAGAACAACCCCTATCCCAAAGTTCTAACCCTATCTCCTAGTCATCACTGTGACACCTAATCCCTAACCCTAATTCTAAACCGCTAACCCTAACCGTAACCCTACCTACAACCCTAACAGTGACAGTAACCCTTACCTCTAACCCCAACGCTATGCCTAACAAAAACCCTAACCCTTGACCCTAACCCTTCACCCTAACCCTTAAGCCTTACCCTAACCCTTAACCCTAATCCTAATCCTAACCATTAAACCTAACCCTAGCTCTTAAAGCTAACCCTAAACCTTACCCTCACGACTAGACCTAACCCTGACACTAACCTAACACCTAACCCTAACCAGAACCCCTAAAGCTAACCCTGAACCCTATCCCTAACCCTAGCAGTAAACTTTAACCCTAAACCTAAGCCCAACCCGTAACCCTAATCCTATCCTTTTACCCTAAAACTGACCCCTAAACCTAACCCCTATACCTCACCCTAACTCTAACCCCAATCCTAATTCTAACCATACCCCTTCATAAAACACTAACTCCTAACCGCTAACCCTAACACTAACCAAAAACCCTAATCACTAATCCCTAACCCTAACGCTTAACCTTTACCCTAACCGTTAACCCTCACCCTAAATCTTAACACTGACCCGAACCTTCACCTTTAACTCTAAGCCTAACCCTTAACCCTACAGTAAGGAAGACCCTTAATGCTAATGGGATCCCTTATCCCTACCCTAACACTACAGCTAAAAATAACCCTAACCTTTGATTCTTAAACCTAACCCCTAACACTTACTTTAACCCCATACCCTAACCCTAATCTAAGCATTAAACCTAACCCTATCTCTTAACCCTAACGCTAACCCTTACCCTAACGCCTAGATCTAACCCTAAATATGACCTTCCGCCTAATCCTAACCTTAAGCCCTAATGCTAACTCTAACCCTGAACCCTAAACCTACCTGTAACCCTTAACACTAACCCTATCCCTAACCCCCTTACCCTAACTCTGTTAACCCTAACCCTCAACCCTGACCCTAACCTTAAACCTTAATCCTAACCATGCGTGAGATGAGCCTCTGCCTTTGTCCTGCGTGACAGTTCAAGCCCAACACCCAGGGTACGATGAAGTGGGGACACAGCCTTGCTCCACACCCATAGTGCCCTGTACGTTAGACAGGGCCATGCCCTAACACACACCGTTAAACGTAAGCCCTAACCCTATCACTAAACCAAACCCTTCGTAAGCCCTGAATCTAACTCCTAACAGTAACCCTAATCCCTGACCCTTACTCTTGCCTCTCACCCTAAACCTAAACCCAACCACTAAACATAATCCTAATCTCTAACCCTAACAGTAATCCTAACCCTAATTCTAAGCTAAAACTCTAACCCCTAAATCTAATCCTAGTCCCTAACACCTAACCTTACCCTAAACCGAATTCCAATTCTCAGACTTTTTCAATTCAAAAACTTAAAAAAGCCTAGAATCCACCAATGCCGTGTCTGAGATGAGCGTCCGCCCCTATGTCCTGCATGACAGGCAGGCGCCAATGCCCAGGATACTATGGAGTGGAGTCCTGGGGTCTGTAGGCTTGCTAAACTCCAGTTTGGAAGAATTGCTATAGTCATATATAGGGATGCTTACATTTACTTATAGAAAGCAACTATTGATGTGTGATTTGTAGGCTTGCCTTTCTCTAGTTTGGATGAAGAAGCAGAATCATATATAGGAATATTAGCTTTGAGTTAGAGGAAGCATCTATGGGGGGTGCTTTTTTGGCTTGTTAAACTCTGGTTTGGAAGAAGTTCGAGAGTCTTATATAGGAACGATATCATTCATTCAGAGAAAGCAATTATAGGGAGTTGGTTTGTAGGCTTGCTAAGCTCTAGTTTGGAGGAAGGCGAGAGTCATATATAGAACGCTTACATTCACATAAAGCGTCTACGGGGGGACGGTTTCTAGGCTTCCTAAACTCTAGCTTGGAAAAAGAGGACAGTTATGTATAGGAACTCTCGGCGGGGGATTTGTAGCATTGCTAAAATCTTAGATTGGAAAAGTTGCGAGAGTCATACATAGGAATGTTAACATTCACTCAATGAAAGCAACTATAAGGGGTGCTTTCCAGGCTGGCTACACTCTAATTTGGAAAAAGTGCGACAGTCATATATAGGAAGGCTTATATTCACTCAGACAAAGCAATTATGTGTAGGTGTATAGTAGGCATGCTAACTCTAGTTTGGAAAATTTCGAGAGCCATGTATAAGAAAGCTTACAGTAACTTAGAGAAAGCAACGAACAGGGGTGGAGTGTAGACTTGCTAAACTCTAGTTTGGAGGAAGTGCCATAGTCATATATAGGAACGCTTAAATTCATTCAGAGAAAACAGCTGTCCGGGATTTGTTTGTAGACTTATTCAACTCTAGTTTGGAAGAAGTGCGAGAGACATATATAGGAATGTTTACATTGACTCAAAGAAAGCAACTATGGGGGAGTGTTATTTTGGCATGCCAGATGCTAGTTAGGAAGAAGTACAAGACTCATATATAGGAACGCTTACATTCACACAGCGAGAGCAACTACGGAGTAGTGTCAGGTAGACATATTAAAGTCTAGCTTGGGAGAAGTTCCAGAGTCCTATATAGGAAAGGTAACAGCCACTTTGAAAAAGCAAGTCTTGGCGGGTGGTTTGTAGGCCTGCAAAACCTTGTTTTGGTTGAAGTGTGAGAATCATATATGAGAACGCTTACATTCACTCAGAGAAAGCAACGATGGGGTTGTTTGTAGGCTTACTAAACTGCAGTTTAGAAGAAGCAGGAGAATCACATATAGGAGCACATACATTTTGACGCACTGAAAGTAACTATGGGGTGGTGTTTTATAGGCATGCTAAACTCTAGTTTGGATGAAGTTTGAGAATCACATATAAGAAAGCTTAGAGTCACTTAGAGAAAGCAAATCTCTGGGTGTGGAATGTAGGCCTGCTAAACTCTATTTTGGTTTAAGAGTGAGAGTCATATATGGGAAGGCTTACATTCCCTCAGAGAAAGCAACGACGGCGTGGTGGTTTGTAGGCATACTAAACTCTAGTTTGGAAGAAGTAGGAGAATGATATATGGGAACGCTTACATTCACGTAGAGAAAGCAATTATGGGGTGGCGTTTTTGTAGCCATGCTAATCTCTAGTTTGGAAGAAGTTAAGGAGTAATATATAGGAAAGGGTACAGTCATAGAAACCAACTCTCGGGGGATGTTTTGTACACCTGCAAAACTCCAGTTTGGAAGAAGGGGGAGAGTCATATTGGGGACCGCGTGCATTCACTCAGAGAAATCAACGATGGGATTGTGATTTGTAGGCATAGTCAACTCTAGTTTGGAAGAAGTACGAGAATCGTATATAGGAAAGCTTACCTTCACGCAGAGAAAGCAACTATGGAGTGATGTTTGTATGCCTACTAAAATATAGTTTGGAGGAAGTTCGAGAGCCATATCTGGGAAGCTTACAGTCACTTAGAGGAAGCAACTCTCGGGGGTGTTTCGTAGGCCTGCTAAACTCTATTTTCAATGAAGTGTTAGAATAATATATGGGAACTCAGTGAAAGCAACGTTGTGGTTGTGGTTCCTAGGCATACTAACCTGTAATTTGGAAAAAGCAAGAGAATCACATGTAGAACCGCTTACATTCCGGCACCGAATGCAACTATGGGGTGGTGTTTTGTAGGCTTGCAAAACTCTAGTTTGGACGAAGTTTGAGAGTCATATATAGGAAAGTTTAAAGTCACGTAGAGAAAGCAACTCTCTGGGTGTGGAATGTAGAGTTATTTTGGTTGAAATAGTTATTTTGGTTGAAGTGTGAGAGTCATATATGGGAACGCTTACATTTACTCAGAGAAAACAACGTTTGGGTGGTGGTTTGTAGGGCATACTAAACTGTAGTTTGGAAGAAGTACGAGAGTCCTATATAGGAACACTTACATTCACACAGAGAAAGCACATATGGCATCAGGTTTTGTAGGCATGCTAAACTGCAGTTTGGAAGAAGTTGGAGAACCTTATACAGGAAAGATTACCATCACCTAGGGAAAGCAACTCTCGGGAGATTTTTTTTGTACACATGCTAAACTCTAATTTGGATGAAGTGTGAGAGTCAAACATGGGACCGCTTACATTCCCTCAGAGAAACAACACTGGGGTGGTTTTTGTAGGCATACTAAATAGTTTGGAAGAAGTACGAGAATGATATTTGGGAACGCTTACATTCACACAGAGAAAGCAACTACGGGGTGGTGTTTTGTAAGCATGCTATAGTTTGGAAGAAGTTCCAAACCTGAACAGTCACTTAGAGAAAGCAACTCTTGGTGGGTGATTTTTAGGTCTGCTAAATTGTATTTTGAAAGAAGTACCAGAGTCATATATACTAATGCTTACATTCATGCAAAGAAAAAACCATGGGGTGATGTTTTGTGGGCATGTTAACCTGTAGTTTGGAAGAAGTTGGAGAGTCTTATTTAGGAAAGCTTACAGTCACCTAGAGAAAGTAACTCTCGGGAGAGCCTTTCTTGGCCTGCTAAACTCTACTTTGCATCAATTGTGAGAGTCAAACATGGGAATGCTTTCATTCATTCAGAGAACGCAACGTTTGGGTGGTGGTTTGTAGGCATTCTAAACTGTATTTTGGAGGAAGTACGAGAGTCATGTATATGAACGCTTACATTCATGCAGAGAAAGCAACTCTGGGGTCGTATTTTGTTGGCATGCTAAACTGTGGTTTGGAAGAAGTTCGAGAGTCTTATATAGGAAAGATTATAGTGACACAGAGAAAACAACTCTTGGAAGTTTATTGGTAGGCCTGCTAAACTCTAACTTGGATGAAATGTGAGAACACTTGCATTCATTCACTCAGAGAAAGAAACATGGTGATGGTTTGAAGGCATAATAACTGTAGTTGGGAAGAAGTAGGAGAGTCATATATATGAACCGTTACATTCACGCAGAGAACGCAACTGTGGGGTGACGATGTATGCATGTTAATCTGTAGTTTGGAGGAAGTGCGAGAGTCATATCTGGGGAAAATTACAGTCACTTAGGGAAAGGAACCATCCTGGGTTGGTTTGTAGATCTGCTAAATTCTATTTTGGAAACAGAGTGTGAGTCATATATGGGAACGCTTATGTTCACTCATAGAAAGCAACCACTGCGTGGAGTTTTGTTGGCATGGTGTAGTTTGAAAGAAGTTGGAGATTCTTATATAGGAAAGTTTACACTCACCTAGAGAAAGCAACTCACGGGCTGTTGTTTGTAGGCCTGCTAAACTCTAATTTAGATGAAGTGAGAGAGGCATATATATGAACGCTTATATTGATGCAGAGAAAGCAACTATGGGGTGGTGTTTTGTAGGCATGCTAAAATATAATTTGGAAGAAGTTCGAAAACAGACAGTCACTTAGAGAAAGCCACTCTCGGCGGTTGATTTTTCGGTGTGCTAAATTGTATTATGAAAGAAGTACCAGAGTCATATATACAAACGCTTACATTCATGCAGAGAAAGCAACTCTGGGGTGGTGTTTTCTAGGCATGCTAAACTCTAGTTTGGACGAAGTTTGAGAATCACATATAAGAAAGCTTAGAGTCGCTTAAAGCGAATCTCTGGGTGTGGAATGTAGGCGTGCTAAACTCTATTTTGGTTTCGGAGTGAGAGTCATATATGGGAAGGCTTACATTCACTCAGAGAAAGCAACGATGGTGTGGTGGTTTGTAGGCATACTGAACTCTAGTTTGGAAGAAGTAGGAGAATGATATATGGGAACGCTTACATTCATGCAGAGAAAGCAATTATGGGGTGGCTTTTTTGTAGCCATGCTAATCTCTATTTTGCAAGAAGTTAAAGAGAAATATATAGGAAAGCGTACCGTCATTTATAGAAACCAACTTTCGGGGGATGGTTTGTAGGCCTGCAAAACTCTACTTTGGAAGAAGGGGGAGAATCATATGGGGGACTGGGTACATTCACTCGGAGAAATCAACGATGGGGTTGTGGTTTGTAGGCATACTAAACTCTAGTTTGGAAGAAGGATGAGAATCATATATAGGAACGCTTATATTCATGCAGAGAAAGCAACTATGGAGTGATGTTTGTATGCCTACTAAACGATAGATTGGAGGATGCTCGAGAGTCATATCTGGAAAGCTTACATTCATTTAGAGAAAGCAACTCTCTGGGGGTGGTTCGTAGGCCTGCTAAACTCTATTTTCAATGAAGTGTTCGAATCATATACAGGAACGCTTACATTCACTCAGAGAAAGCAACGTTGGGGTGGCCGTTTTTGAGCATACTAAACTCTACTTTGGAAGAGGTACGAGAGACAAATACTAACGCTTACATTAACACAGAGAAAGCAAATACGGGGTGCTGTAGTGCAGGCATGCTAAACTATAGATTAGAAGAAGTTCGAAAGCTGACAGTCACTTAGAGAAAGCAACTCTTGGCGGGTGATTTTTAGGTCTGCTAAATTGTATTTTGAAAGACGTACCAGAGTCATATACAAACGCTTACATTCATGCAGAGAAAGAAACTATGGGGTGATGTGTTGTTGGCATGCTAAACTGCAGTTTGGAAGGAGTTCGAGAGTGTTATATAGGATAGCTTACAGTCACCTAGAGAAAGCAACACTCGGGACAGCTATACAAGCCTCTAAACACTAATTAGCAGCAATTGTGAGAGTCAAACATGGGAACGCTTACATTCACGGAGAGAACACAACGTTTGGGTGGTGGTTTGTAGGCATAATAACTGTAGTTCGGAAGAAGTAGGAGAGTCATATATATGAACGGTTACATTCACGCAGAGAAAGAAACTGTTGGGTGATGTATGTACGCATGTTAATCTATACTTTGGAGGAAGTTCGAGAGTCATATCTGGGGAAAATTGCAGTCACTTAGAGAAAGCAACCATCGGGGGCCGTTTTGTAGATCTGCTAAATTCTATTTTGGAAGAAGAGTGAAATTCATATGTGGGAACGCTTATGTTCACTCAGAGAAATCAACGATGGGGCAGTGTTTCGTTGGGATGCTAAAGTGTAGTTTGGAAGAAGTTCGCGAGTCTTATATAAGAAAGCTTACAGTCACATAGAGAAAGTAACTCTCGGCAGATTGTTTCTAAGCGTGCTAAACTCTAATTTGCATCAATTGTGAGAGTCAAACATGGGAACGCTTACATTCACTCAGAGAACGCAACATTTGGGTGGTGGTTTGTAAGCATTCTAAACTGTATTTTGGAGGAAGTAGGAGAGTCATATATACGAATGCTTACATTCACGCAGAGAAAGCAACTCTGTGATCGTATTTTGTTGGCATGCTAAACTGTGGTTTGGAAGAAGTTCGAGAGCCTTATATAGGAAAGATTACAGTGACACAGAGAAAACAACTCTCTGTAGTTTGTTGGTAGGTCTACTAAACTGTAATTTGGATGATGTGTGAGAACGCTTGCATTCACTCAGAGAAAGAACTTTGTCGTGGTGGTTTGTAGGAATAACAACTGTAGTTCGAAGAAGTAGGAGAGTCATATATGAACGGTTACATTCATGCAGAGAAAGCAACTGTGGGGTGGCGTATGTAATCATCATAATCTGTAGTTTGGAGGAAGTTCGAGAGTCATATCTGGGGAAAATTAGAGTCATTTAGAGAAAGGAACAATCGGGGGCTGGTGTGTAGGTCTGCTAAATTCTATTTTGGAAAAAGAGTGAGAGTCATATATGGGAACGCTTATGTTGACTCAGAGAAATCAACGATGGGGTGCTGTATTGTTGGCATGCTAAACTGTAGTTTGGAAGAAGTTCGAGAGTCTTATATAGGAAAGTTTACAGTCACCTAGAGAAAGCAACTCACAGGAGGTGGTTTGTAAGCCGCTAAACTCTAATTTGGATGAAGTGAAAGAGGCATACATGGATACGCTTCATTCACTCAGAGAAAGGTAAATTGGGGTGCCGGTTTGTAGGTATACTAACTCCAGTTTGGAAGAAGTACTAGAGTCATATATATGAACGCTTATATGGACGCAGAGAAAGCAACTATGGGGTGGTGTTTTGTAGGCCTGCTAAAATATAGTTTGGAAGAAGTTCGAAAGCAGACAGTCACTTAGAGAAAGCAACTCTTGGCGGTGGATTTTTAGGTCTGCTAAATTGTATTTTGAAAGAAGTACCAGAGTCATATATTCAAACGCTTACATTCATGCAGAGAAAGGAACTGTGGGGTGGTGTTTTCTAGGCGTGCTAAACTCTAGTTTGGACGAAGTTTGAGAATCACATATAAGAAAGCTTAGAGTCACTTAGAGAAAGCAAATCTCTGGGTGTGGAATGTAGGCGTGCTAAACTCTATTTTGGTTTAGATTGAGAGTCATATATGGAAAGGGTTACATTCACTCAGAGAAAGCAACGATGGTGTGGTGGTTTGTAGGCATACTAAACTCTAGTTTGGAAGAAGTAGGAAAATGATATATGGGAACGCTTACATTCATGCAGAGAAAGCAATTATGGGGTGGCTTTTTTGTACCCATGCTAATCTCTAGTTTGGAAGAAGTTATATAGGAAAGCGTACACTCATTTATAGAAACCAACTTTTGGGGGATGAAGGGTAGGCCTGCAAAACTCTACTTTGGAAGAAGTGGGAGAGTCATATTGGGGACCACGTACATTGACTCAGAGAAATCGAGGATGGGGTTGTGTTTTGTAGGCATACTAAACTCTAGTTTGGAGAAAGTACGAGAATCATATATAGGAACGCTTACATTCATGCAGAGAAAGCAACTATGGAGTGAGGTTTGTATGCCTACTAAACTATAGTTTGGAGGAAGTTTAGAATCTTATATAGCAAAGCTTACAGTCACCTAGAGAGAGCAACTCTTGGGAGATGGTTTCTAAGCCTGATAATTTGCACCAACTCTTAAAGTCAAGTATGGGAAGGTTTACATCCACTCAGAACGCAAGGTTTGGGTTGCAGTTTGTGGCCTTAATTGTAGTTCGGAAGAAGTAGGAAAGTCATATATATGAACGGTTACATTCACGCAGACAAACCAGCTATGGAGTGATGTGTGTATGCCTACTAAACTATAGTTTGGAGGATGTTCGAGAGTCATATCTGGAAAGCTTACAGTCATTTAGAGAAAGAAACTCTCGGGGGGTGGTTCGTAGGCTTGCTAAACTCTATTTTCAAAGAAGTGTTAAAATCATATACAGGAACGCTTACATTCACTCAGAGAAAGCAACGTTGGGGTGGCCGTTTGTGAGCATACTAAACTCTACTTTGGAAGAGGTACAAGAGACATAAATACGAACGCTTACATTAACACAGAGAAAGCAAATACGGGGTGCTGTAGTGCAGGCATGCTAAACTATAGATTGGAAGAAGTTCGAAAGCTGACAGTCACTTAGAGAAAGCAACTCTTGGTGGGTGATTTTTTAAGTCTGCTAAATTGTATTTTGAAAGACGTGTCAGAGTCTTATATACAAACGCTTACATTCATGCGTAGAAAGAAACTATGGGGTGATGTGTTGTGGGGATGCTAAACTGCAGTTTGGAAGAAGTTCGAGAGTGTTATGTAGGATAGCTTACAGTCACCTAGAGAAAGCAACACTCAGGAGAGCTTTGCAAGCCTGCTAAACTCTAACAAGCAGCGATTGTGAGAGTCAAACATGGGAACGCTTACATTCACTCAGAGAACACAACATTTGGGTGGTGGTTTGTAGGCATAATAACTGTAGTTCGGAAGAAGTAGGAGAGTCATATATGAACGGTTACATTCACGCAGAGAAAGCAACTGTTGGGTGGCGTATGTATGCATGCTAATCTGTAGTTTGGAGGAATTTCGAGAGTCATATCTGGGGAAAATTACAGTCACTTAGAGAAAGCAACCATCGGGGGCCATTTTGTAGATCTGCTAAATTCTATTTTGAAAGAAGAATGAGAGTCATATATGGGAACGCTTATGATCACGAAGAGAAATCAACTATGGGGCGGTGTTTTGTTGGCATGCTAAACTGTAGTTTGGAAGAAGTTCGTGAGTCTTACATAGGAAAGTTTACAGTCACCCAGAGAAAGCAACTCTCGGGAGATTGTTTCTAAGCATGCTAAATTCTAGATTGCATCAATTGTGAGAGTCAAACATGGGAACGCTTACATTGACTCAGAGAACGCAACGTTTGGGTGGTGGTTTGTAAGCATTCTAAACTGTATTTTGGAGGAAGTAGGAGAGTCATATATACGAATGCTTACATTCACGCAGAGAAAGCAACTCTGTGATCGTATTTTGTTGGCATGCTAAACTGTGGTTTGGAAGAAGTTCGAGAGCCTTACATAGGAAAGATTACAGTGACACAGAGAAAAACAAATCTCTGTAGTTTGTTGGTAGGTCTGCTAAACTGTAATTTGGATGAAGTGTGAGAACGCTTGCATTCACTCACAGAAAGAACGTTGTCGTGATGGTTTGTAGGAATAAATGCTGTAGTTCAAAAGAAGTAGGAGAGTCATATATGAACGGTTACATTCACGCAGAGAAAGCAACTGTGGGGTGGCCTATGTAATCATCATAATCTAGTTTGGAAGAAGTTCGAGAGTCATATGTGGGAAAAATTAAAGTCACCTAGAGAATTGGAACCATCGGGTGTTGTGTAGGTCTGCTAAATTCTATTTTGGAGGAAGAGTGAGAGTCATATATGGGAACGCTTATGTTCACTCAGAGAAATCAACGATGGGGCGCTGTATTGTTGGCATGCTAAACTGTAGTTTGGAAGAAGTTCGAGAGTCTTATATAGGAAAGTTTACAGTCACCTAGAGAAAGCAACTCACAGGAGGTGGTTTGTGGGCCGCTAAACTCTAATTTGGATGAAGTGAAAGAGGCATACATGGATACGCTTCATTCACTCAGAGAAAGGTAAATTGGGTGCCGGTTTGTAGGTATACTAACTCCAGTTTGGAAGAAGTACGAGAGTCATATATATGAACGATTATATGGACGCAGAGAAAGCAACTATGGGGTGGTGTTTTGTAGGCATGATAAAATATAATTTGGAAGAAGTTTGAAAGCTGAGAGTGACTTAGAGAAAGCAACTCTTGGCGGTTGATTTTGAGGTCTGCTAAATTGTATTTTGATAGAAGTACAAGAGTCATATATAAAATCGCTTATATTTATGCTGAGAAAGAAACTATGTGGTGATGTTTTGTTGGCGTGCTGAAATGTAGTTTCGAAGAAGTTCGACAGTCTTTTATAGGAAAGCTTACAGTCCCCCAGAGGAAGCAACTTTCGAGAGATAGTTTGTAAGCCTGCTAAACTCTACTTTGCATCATTTGGAACAGTCATACTTGGGAACGCTAACATTCTCTCAGAGAACGCAACGTTTGGTTGGTTGTTTGTAAGCATACTAAACTGTATTTTGGAAGAAGTAGCAGAGTCATATATATGAGTGCTTACATTCACGCAGAGAGGGCAACTATGGGGTGGTGTTTTGTAGGCATGCAAATCTCTAGTTGCGAAGAAGTTAAGAGTAATAGGAAAGCTTACAGTCTCACAGAGAAAGCAACCCTTGGGGGCCGGTTTGTAGTTCTGCTAAATTCTATTTTGGATGAAGTGTGAATCATAAATGGGAACGCTAACATTCACTCAGAGAAAGCAAGGTTGCGGTGGTGATTTTTAGTCACACTAAACTGGAGTTTGGAGGAAGTACGAGAATAAAAGAATGCTTACATTCACTCAGAAAAAGCAACGTTGGGGAGGTGGTTGGTAGGTGTACTATACTTTGGAAGAAGTACGAGCGTGATGCATAGGAACGCTTACATTCACGCAAACTATGGGGTGGCCTTTTGTTGGCATGCTAAACTATGTCCCAAAGTCATATATAGGAAAGCTTATAGTGAGAGAAAGCAACTCTCGGGCGGTGTTTTGTAGGTCCGGCAAATTGCATTTTGAAAGCAGTCCGAGATTCATATAAGGGAAGGCCTATATCCACTCAGAGAAAGCAATGTTAGGCTGGTGGTTTGTAGGCATACTAAACTGTATTTTGGAACTCATATGTATGACTCTCACACTTGATCCAAATTAGAGTTCACCAGGCCTATAAACCACATCCTGAGAGTTGCTTTCTCTAGGTGAATGTAAGCTTTCCTATGTAAAACTCTCGAACTTCTTCCAAACTAAAGTTTAGCATGCCAACAATACACCACCGCATCGTTGCTTTCTCTGAGTGAACATAAGCATTCCCTTATATGAATCACTTTTTCCAAAATAGAATTTAGCAGACCTACAAACCAGTCCCCGATGGTTGATTTAGCTATGTGACTGTAATTTTCCCCAGATATGACTCTCAAACTTCCTCCAAAGTATAGATTAACATGCGTACATACACCACCCAACAGTTTCTTTCTCTGCGTGAATGTAACTGTTCATATATATGACTCTCCTACTTCTTCCGACCTACAGTTATTATGCCTCCAAACCACCACCCAAACGTTGTGTTCTCTCCGTGAATGTAAGCTTTCCCATATTTGACTCTCACAATTGCTGCTAATTAGTGTTTAGAGGCTTGCAAAGCTGTCCCGAGTGTTGTTTTCTCTAGGTGACTGTAGCTATCCTATATAACACTCTGGAAGTCCTTTCAAACTGCAGTTTAGCATGCCAACAACACATCACCCCATAGTTTCTTTCTCTGCATAAATGTAAGCGTTTGTATATATGACTCTTGTACGTCTTTCAAAATACAATTTAGCAGACCTAAAAATCACCCGCCAAGAGTTGCTTTCTCTAAGTGACTGTCAGCTTTCGAACTTCTTCCAATCTATAGTTTAGCATGCCTGCACTACAGCACCCCGTATTTGCTTTCTCTGTGTTAATGTAAGCGTTCCTATGTATGTCTCTCGTACCTCTTCCAAAGTAGAGTTTAGTATGCTCAAAAACGGCCACCCCAACGTTGCTTTCTCTGAGTGAATGTAAGCGTTCCTGTATATGATTCGAACACTTCATTGAAAATAGAGTTTAGCAGGCCTACGAACCACCCCCAGAGAGTTGCTTTCTCTAAATGACTGTAAGCTTTCCAGATATGACTCTCGAACATCCTCCAATCTATCGTTTAGTAGGCATACAAACATCACTCCATAGTTGCTTTCTCTGCATGAATGTAAGCGTTCCTATAAATGATTCTCGTACTTCTTCCAAACTAGAGTTTAGTATGCCTACAAAACACAACCCCATCGTTGATTTCTCCGAGTGAATATACCCAGTCCCCCATATGACTCTCCCCCTTCTTCCAAAGTAGAGTTTTGCAGGCCTACAAATCATCCCCCGAAAGTTGGTTTCTATAAATGACGGTACGCTTTCCTATATATTACTCTTTAACTTCTTGCAAAATAGAGATTTGCATGGCTACAAAAAAGCCACCCCATAATTGCTTTCTCTGCATGAATGTAAGCGTTCCCATATATCATTCTCCTACTTCTTCCAAACTAGAGTTCAGTACGCCTACAAACGACCACACCATCGTTGCTTTCTCTGAGTGAATGTAAGCCTTCCCATATATGACTCTCACTCTTAAACCAAAATAGAGTTTGGCACACCTACATTCCACACCCAGAGATTTGCTTTAAGCGACTCTAAGCTTTCTTATATGTGATTCTCAAACTTCGTCCAAACTAGAGTTTAGCATGCCTAGAAACCACCCCACAGTTGCTTTCTCTGCATGAATGTAAGCGTTCATATACATGACTCTCGTACTTCCTCCAAAATACAGTTTAGAATGCCTACAAACCACCACCCAAACGTTGCGTTCTCTGAATGAATGAAAGCATTCCCATGTTTGACTCTCACAATTGATGCAAAGTAGAGTTTAGCAGGCCAAGAAAGGCTCTCCCGAGAGTTGCTTTCTCTAGGTGACTGTAAGCTTTCCTAAATAAGACTCTCCAACTTCTTCCAAACTACAGGTTAACATGCCCACAAAACATCACCCCATGGTTTTTTCTTTGCATGAATGTAAGCATTAGTATATATGACTCTGGTACTTCTTTCAAAATACAATTTAGCAGACCTAAAAATCACCCACCAAGAGTTGCTTTCTCTAAATGACTGTTCAGGTTTGGAACTTCTTCCAAACTATAGCATGCTTACAAAACACCACCCCGTAGTTGCTTTCTCTGTGTGAATGTAAGCCTTCCCAAATATCATTCTCGTACTTCTTCCAAACTACTTAGTATGCCTACAAAAACCACCCCAGTGTTGTTTCTCTGAGGGAATGTAAGCGGTCCCATGTTTGACTCTCACACTTCATCCAAATTAGAGTTTAGCATGTGTACAAAAATATCTCCCGAGAGTTGCTTTCCCTAGGTGACAGTAATCTTTCCTGTATAAGGTTCTCCAACTTCTTCCAAACTGCAGTTTAGCATGCCTACAAAACCTGACGCCATAAGTGCTTTCTCTGTGTGAATGTAAGTGTTCCTATATAGGACTCTCGTACTTCTTCCAAACTACAGTTTAGTATGCCCTACAAACCACCACCCAAACGTCGTTTTCTCTGAGTGAATGTAAGCGTTCCCATATATGACTCTCACACTTCAACCAAAATAACTCTATTTCAACCAAAATAACTCTACATTCCACACCCAGAGAGTTGCTTTCTCTACGTGACTGTAAACTTTCCTATATATGACTCTCAAACTTCGTCCAAACTAGAGTTTTGCAAGCCTACAAAACACCACCCCATAGTTGCATTCGGTGCCGGAATGTAAGCGGTTCTACATGTGATTCTCTTGCTTCTTCTAGGAACCACAACCACAACGTTGCTTTCACTGAGTTCCCATATATTATTCTAACACTTCATTGAAAATAGAGTTTAGCAGGCCTACGAAACACCCCCGAGGGTTGCTTTCTCTAAGTGACTGTAAGCTTCCCAGATATGGCTCTCGAACTTCCTCCAAACTATATTTTAGTAGGCATACAAACATCACTCCATAGTTGCTTTCTCTGCGTGAAGGTAAGCGTTCCTATATACGATTCTCGTACTTCTTCCAAACTAGAGTTGACTATGCCTACAAATCACAATCCCATCGTTGATTTCTCTGAGTGAATGCACGCGGTCCCCAATATGACTCTCTCCCACTTCCAAACTGGAGTTTTGCAGGTGTACAAAACATCCCCCGAGAGTTGGTTTCTATGACTGTACCCTTTCCTATATATTACTCCTTAACTTCTTCCAAACTAGAGATTAGCATGGCTACAAAAACGCCACCCCATAATTGCTTTCTCTACGTGAATGTAAGCGTTCCCATATATCATTCTCCTACTTCTTCCAAACTAGAGTTTAGTATGCCTACAAACCACCACGCCGTCGTTGCTTTCTCTGAGGGAATGTAAGCCTTCCCATATATGACTCTCACTCTTAAACCAAAATAGAGTTTAGCAGGCCTACATTCCACACCCAGAGATTTGCTTTCTCTAAGTGACTCTAAGCTTTCTTATATGTGATTCTCAAACTTCGTCCAAACTAGAGTTTAGCATGCCTATAAAACACCACCCCATAGTTACTTTCAGTGCGTCAAAATGTATGTGCTCCTATATGTGATTCTCGTGCTTCTTCCAAACTGCAGTTTAGTAAGCCTACAAACAACCCCATCATTGCTTTCTCTGAGTGAATGTAAGCGTTCTCATATATGACTCTCACACTTCAACCAAAACAGGGTTTTGCAGGCCTACAAACCACCCGCCAAAACTTGCTTTTTCAAAGTGGCTGTTACCTTTCCTATATAGGACTCTGGAACTTCTCCCAAGCTAGACTTTAATATGTCTACCTGACACTACTCCGTAGTTGCTCTCGCTGTGTGAATGTAAGCGTTCCTATATATGAGTCTTGTACCTCTTCTTAACTAACATCTGGCATGCCAAAATAACACTCCCCCATAGTTGCTTTCTTTGAGTCAATGTAAACATTCCTATATATGTCTCTCGCACTTCTTCCAAACTAGAGTTGAATAAGTCTACAAACCAATCCCCGACAGCTGTTTTCTCTGAACGAATTTAAGTGTTCCTATATATGACTATGGCACTTCCTCCAAACTAGAGTTTAGAAAGCCTACACTCCACCCCTGTTCGTTGCTTTCTCTAAGTTACTGTAAGTTTTCCTATACATGGCTCTCAAAATTTTCCAAACTAGAGTTAGCATGCCTACTATACACCTACACATAATTGCTTTGTCTGAGTGAATATAAGCCTTCCTATATATGACTGTCGCACTTTTTCCAAATTAGAGTGTAGCCAGCCTGGAAAGCACCCCTTATAGTTGCTTTCATTGAGTGAATGTTAACATTCCTATGTATGACTCTCGCAACTTTTCCAATCTAAGATTTTAGCAATGCTACAAATCCCCCGCCGAGAGTTCCTATACATAACTGTCCTCTTTTTCCAAGCTAGAGTTTAGGAAGCCTAGAATCCGTCCCCCCGTAGACGCTTTATGTGAACGTAAGCGTTCTATATATGACTCTCGCCTTCCTCCAAACTAGAGCTTAGCAAGCCTACAAACCAACTCCCTATAATTGCTTTCTCTGAATGAATGATATCGTTCCTATATAAGACTCTCGAACTTCTTCCAAACCAGAGTTTAACAAGCCAAAAAAGCACCCCCCATAGATGCTTCCTCTAACTCAAGGCTAATATTCCTATATATGATTCAGCTTCTTCATCCAAACTAGAGTAAGGCAAGCCTACAAATCACACATCAATAGTTGCTTTCTATAAGTAAATGTAAGCATCCCTATATATGACTATAGCAATTCTTCCAAACTGGAGTTTAGCAAGCCTACAGACCCCAGGACTCCACTCCATAGTACCCTGGGCATTGGCGCCTGCCTGTCATGCAGGACATAGGGGCGGACGCTCATCTCAGACACGGCATTGGTGGATTGTAGGCTTTTTTAAGTTTTTGAATTGAAGAACTCTGAGAATTGGAATTCGGTTTAGGGTAAGGTTAGGTGTTAGGGACTAGGATTAGATTTAGGGGTTAGGGTTTTAGGTTAGAATTAGGGTTAGGATTACTGTTAGGGTTAGAGATTAGGATTATGTTTAGTGGTTGGGTTTAGGTTTAGGGTGAGAGGCAAGAGTAAGGGTCAGGGATTAGGGTTACTGTTAGGAGTTAGATTCGGGGCTTACGAAGGGTTTGGTTTAGTGATAGGGTTAGGGCTTACGTTTAACGGTGTGTGTTAGGGCACGGGCCCCATCTAATGTACGGGGCACTGTGGGTGTGGAGCAAGGCTGCGTCCCCACTTCATCTTACCCTGGGTGTTGGGCTTCAACTGTCACGCAGGACAGAGGCAGAGGCTCATGAAACGCATGGTTAGGATTAAGGTTTAAGGTTAGGGTCAAGGTTGAGGGTTAGGGTGAGGGTTAACAGTTAGAGTTAGGGTAAGGGGGTTAGGGATAGGGTTAGGGTTAAGGGTTAGGTTTATGGTTCAGGTTTAAGGTTAGCATTAGAGGGTAGGGTTAGTGTAACTGTAGGTCAGTGTTGCGGTTAGATCTCTAGGCATTAGGGTAAAGGTCAGGGTTAGGGTTAAGAGTTAGGGTTAAGTTTAATGGTTAAGGATTGGGATTAGGGTTGAGGGTTAGGGTTAAGATTATGGGTAATGACTCAGGATCAAAGGTTAGGGTTATTTTTAGGCGTAGGGTTAGCGTAAGGGGTTAGGGTTAGTGTTAGTGTTGTTGGTAGGGTTAAGGTTAGGGTTGGCGTTTCAGAATTAGCGATTAGGTGTTATGGTTATGGCTAGGAGTTAGCATTAGATTTACGGTACAGGTCTTGTTCTCAGGGTGTCATGCATTAACATTTAGATAAAGGGTTAAAATTAGGGTTACGGTGAGCTTTACCTGTTAAGGTGAGCAGTAGGATCAGGGTTAGGTGTTATGTTCTGGGTTAGGGTTATGGGTGAGGGGTAGGGTTTATCCTTAGGGCACGGGCCCTGTATGCACTAGGAGGCGAAGTTAGGGGTCTGTGATGGTCGCTGGGAACCCACTCTATCGCACGCAGTGTATGGGCCTCTGGGTTTCATGCAGGACACTGTGGCAGAGCCGGCTTTCATGCATGGCTTAGTAGGATTGTAGGCTTTCAAAACTCTGAGAAAGCAAGAAGTCTGAGAATTAGATTTCGGGTTAGGATTACGGCACGGTTTAGGGATGAAGATTAGTGGTTAGGGTGAGGGCTTAGGGTTAGGGGTTAGGGTTAGGGTTAGGGTTGCTAGTAGGGTGAAGGTTAGGTTTGACGTTTTAGAATTAGGGATGAGGTGTTACGGTTATGACTATGGTTTAGGATTAGAATTACGGGATAGGGCTTCTTCTCAAGGTGTTATGCATTCACGTTAAGTTAAGGGGCTAAGTTAGGGTTACGGGGAGGTTTATGTTTTAAGGTGAGCAATAGGATCAGGGTTAGGTGTTATGTTCAGGGTGAGGGTTATCTGTTAGGGGTAGTGTTTATACTTAGCGTACGGGCCCTGTCTGCACTGGGCGGGGGGCGGGGGTTAGGGGGATGGGATTGTCCCCGGGAACACACTCTATCGTACGCTGGGTATGGGCTCCTGGGTTTCATGCAGGACACAGTGGCAGAGCCCCCTTTTACTCATGGCATGGGAGGATTGTAGGCTTTCTAAACTCTGAGAAAGCAAGAACTCTGAGAATTAGATTTAGGGGTAGGATTCTGGTAATGTTTAGGGATGAAGATTAGTGTCAGGGTGGGGTCTTGGGTTAGGGGTTGGGGTTAAAGGTTAGTGTTAGGTTTAACAGTTACAGTTAGGTTTACGGTTAAGTCTCAGGGTTCGGGTTAAGGTTTGGGTTTAGCGTTTGGCACAGGGGTAGGCTTCAGTGTTAGCTTCATGGTTAAAGATTAGGAGTAGGGTTAGTGTGAGGGTTAAGGGTAAGGGTCAAGATTAAGGGTTCAGGTTGGGGTTAGGCTTAGGTTTAGGGTTAGGGGTCAAGGGTTAGGATTAGGGTTAAGTGTTGGGCTTAGGGTTGGGGTTTAGTGTTAAGTTTATCGTTAAGGATTAGGGTTAGGGTCAGGGTTAAATGCTTGGGTGCTGGTAATGGTTAGGGTCAGGGTTAAGGTTTATGGATAGGGTTAGTGTTAAGGGTTTACGGGTAGGTTTAGGGTTCAGGGTTAGAGTTAGCATTAGGGCTTAAGGTTAGGATTAGGTGGTAGGTTAGATTTTAGGGTTAGATCTAGGCGTTAGAGTAAGGGTTAAGAGATAGGGTTAGGTTTAATGCTTAGGATTAGGGTTAGGGTTTGGGGTTAAAGTAAGTGTTAGGGGTTGGGTTTAAGGATCAAAGGTTAGTGTTATTTTTAGCTGTAGTGTTAGGGTTAGGGATAAGGGATAAGGTTGGCGTGAGGGTTTTCCTTACTGTTAGGGTTAAGATCAGGCTTAGATTAAAGGTTAAGGTTAGGGTCAGCGTTAAGGGTTAGGGTGAGGGTTAACGGTTACGGTAAAGGTTAAGCGTTAGTGTTAGGGATTAGCGATTAGGGTTTTTGGTAAGTGTTAGGGTTAGGAGTTAGTGTTTTATGAAGGGGTATGGTTAGAATTAGGATTGGGGTTAGTCTTAGGGTTAGGTTTAGGAGTTAGGTTTAGGGTAAAAGGATAGGATTAGGGTTAAGGGTTGGGCTCAGGTTTAGGGTTAAAGTTTAGTGTTAGGGTTAATGTTTAGTGTTATGGTCCAGTTTAAGTGTTAGGGTGAGGGTTAACGGTTAGGATTAGGCTTAGAGGTTGGGGATATAGTGAGGGTTCAGTGTTAGGGTTAGGTTTAGGGTTCAGGGTTAAGGTTAGCTGTAGGGGTTATGGTTAGGGTTAGGTGTTAGGTTAGTGTCAGGGTTAGGTCTAGTCGTGAGGGTAAGGTTTAGGGTTAGCTTTAAGAGCTAGGGTTAGGTTTAATGGTTAGGATTAGGATTACGGTTAAAGGTTAGGGTAATGCTCAGGGGTTAGGGTCAAGGGTTAAGGGTTTTTGTTAGGCATAGCGTTGGGGTTAGAAGTAAGGTTTACTGTCAGTGTTAGGGTTGTAGGCAGGGTTACGGTTAGAGTTAGCGGTTTAGAATTAGGGTTAGGGATTAGGTGTTACAGTGACGACTAGGAGATAGGGTTAGAATTATGGGATAGGGGTTGTTCTCAGGAAATGGGTTATGCACTAACGTTAGGATAAGAGGTTAAAGTTAGGCTCACGGTGAGGTTTACGTGTTAAGGGGAGAAATAGGAACAGGGTTAGGTGTTATGTTCACGGTGAGGGATATCTGTTACAGGTATTGTTTATGCTTAGCGCACGGGCCCTGTCTGCCTTAGGCGGGGGTGGGGGGAGGTTAGGGGACTGGGATTGTCACCAGGATCCCACTGTATCGTACTCTGGGTATGGGACCGTAGGTTTGATGCAGGACACAGTGGTAGAGCCTCCTTTCACGCATGGCATGGGAGGATTGCAGGCTTTCTAAACTCTAAGAAAGCAAGAAGTCTGAGAATTAGATTTAGGGTTAGGATTCTGGTTAGGGTTAAGGATGAAGTTTAGTGTTAGGGTGAGGGCTTAGGGTTAGGGATTAGGGTTAGGGTTAAAGGTTACTCTTAGGTTTAACGGTTACAGTTCGGTTTAGGGTTGAGGTTTACGGTTAGGGTTAAGATGAGGGGTTAGGGTTTGGTATAGGGTTAGGGTTAGGTACAGGGTTAGGGTTAAGTGTTAGGTTTACGGTTGAAGATTAGGATTAGGGTTAGGATTAAAGGTTAGCGTGAGAGTTAACGGTTAGGGTTAAGGTTAAGAGTTAGGGTTAGGGTTTAGGTTTAGGGTTATGGGTTAGGGTTAGCTTTAGAGTTCGAGTTATGTGTTAGGGTTTGTGTTAGAGTTTAGGGTTAGGTTTACTGGTCACGGTTAGTGTTACGTTTAGGGGTTAGCATTAGGGTTAAGGATTAGGTTTAGGGTAAGGGTTTAGAGTTAGTGTTGGGCTTTAGGCTCGGGGCTTAGGTTCAGGGTCAGGGGTTAGCGTTGGTGGTAGGGCTTAGATTTATCGGTCAGTTTAAGGGCACAGGACCTGGTTAATCTACGGTGAGAGGGGTGCGGTCGGAGTCATCACGAAAGCACAACATCATTCCCTGGGCCCTGGGACAAGATCTACATGCAGGACTCAGGCGGAGCCTCATCTCACACATGGCATGGCTGTATTGTAGGCTTGCTTCACTCGGGAATGGAAGTAGTGTGAGAATTAGGGTTAGGGTTGGGGTTAGGGGTTTCGAGTTAGGGGTTAGGCTTGGAGTCAGGGTTAGGTGCTAGGGATTAGTGGTTAGGGTTAGAGTTAGTGTTACGGGTTAGGTGTTAACTCTGGTTTAGGGGGCCAGGGTAAGGTTTAGGTTTGGAGTTAGCGTTAGGGTTAGGCGTTAGGGTTAAGGGATAGGGTTAGGGTTAAGGGTTAGGCTTAGGGTAAGGGTTCAGGTTTAGGGTTAGGGTCAGGGTTAACGGTTAGGGTGAGGGTTAACAGTTAGGGATAGGGTTAGGGGGTTAGGGATAGGATTAGGTTTAAGGGTTAGGTTTATGGTTCAGGTTTAAGGTTAACATTAGGGGGTTAGGGTTAGTGTTAACTGTAAGTCAGTGTTAGGGTTAGATCTCTAGGCATTAAGGTAAAGGTTAGGTTTAAGGTTAAGTGTTAGGGTTATGTTTAATGGTTAGGCTTGGGATTAGGGTTAAGTGTTAGGGTTAAGGTTAGGGGTTATGACTAAGGATCAACGGTTAGGGTTATTTTTATGCGTAGGGTTAGGGTAAGGTGTTAGGGTTAGTGTTAGTGTTGTTGGTAGGGTTAAGGTTAGGGTTGGCGTTTCAGAATTCGGGATCAGGTGTTATGGTTATGGCTAGGAGTTAGCGTTAGAATTACAGTATAGTGCTTTTTCTCAGGGTGTCATGCATTAACGTTAAGATAAGGTGTTAAAGTTAGGGTTATGGTGAGCTTTACCTCTTAAGGTGAGCAGTATGATCAGGGTTAGGTGTTATGTTCTGGGTTAGTCTTATGGGTGAGGGGTAGGGTTTATGCTCTGGGCACGGGCCCTGTATGCACTAGGAGGCAAAGATAGGGGTCTGTGATGGTCGCTGGTAACCTACTCTATCGTATGCAGTGTATGGGCCTCTGGTTTCCTGCAGGACACTGTCGCAGAGCGGGCTTTCATGCATGGCTTAGTAGGATTGTAGGCTTTCAAAACTCTGAGAAAGCAAGAAGTCTGAGAATTAGATTTCGGGTTAGGATTACGGCACGGTTTAGGGATGAAGATTAGTGTTAGGGTGAGGGCTTAGGTTTAAGGGTTAGGGTTAGGGTTAGGGTTGATGGTAGGTTGAAGTTTAGGGTTGGCACTTTAGAATATGGATGAGGTGTTATGGTTATGGCTAGGGGTTAGGTTTAGAATTATGGGATAGGGCTTCTTCTTTGGGTGCTATGCATTAACGTTAACATAAGGGGATAAATTAGTGTTATGGTTAGGTTTATGTTTTAAGGTGAGCAACAGGATCAGGGTTAGGTTTTATGTTTGGAGTTAGGGTTATCTGTTAGGGATAGTGTTTTTGCTTAGCGCACGGGCCCTGTCTTCACCAGGAGGGGGGGGGGGTTAGGGACTAGGATTGCCACTGGGAACCCGCTCTATCATGCACTAGTTATGGGCCCCCGGGTTTCTTGCAGGACACAGTGGCAGAGCCTCCTTTTACTCATGACGTGGGAGAATTGTAGGCTTTCTAAACTCTGAGAAAGCAAGAAGTCTGAGAATTAGATTTAGGGGTAGGTTTATGGTAATGTTTAGGGATGAAGGTTAGTGTTAGGGTGCGTTCTTAAGGTCAGTGGTTAGGGTTAAAGGTTAGTGTTAGGTTTAACCGTTACAATCAGGTTTATGGTTATGTTTTAGGGTTAGGGTTAAGGTTAAGGTTTAGCGTTTGGTACAGTGTTAGGCTTAAGTTTTAGCTTTAGGGTTAAAGATTAGGATTAGGGTTAGGGTTAAGGGCTAGTGTGAGGGTTAATGATAAGGATCAAGACTAAGGGCTAGGGTTTTTGTTAGTGTTAGGAATAAGTCTTCGTGTAGGCTTTAGGGTTAGCGTTAAGTGTTATGGTTAGGGTTAGGTTTAGGGTTCATGGTTAGTGTTATGTTTAGGGGTTAGTGTTAGGGTTAGGGCTTAGGTTTAGGGTAAGGTTTTAGAGTTCGTGTTCAGCGTTACGGTCGGAGCTTATGTTTACCGTTAGGGGTTAGTGTTAGTGTTAGGGCTGAGATTTAGCTTTTAGTTTAAGGGCACAGGACCTGTTTTATCTACGGTGAGAAGGGTGCTGTCGGAGTCTCCACGAAAGCACAAAATCGTTCCCTGATCCTTGGGAAAGGACCTACATGCAGGACTCATGTGGAGCCTCATCTCACGCATAGTATAGCTGTATTGTAGGCTTGCTTCACTCTGAGAATGGAAGTAGTGTGAGAATCAGGGTTAGGGTTTGGGTTAGGGGTTTGGAGTTTGGGATTATGGTTCGAGTCAGGGTTAGGTCCTAGGGATTAGGAGTTAGGGTTAGTGTTAGGGATAGGGGTTAGTTGTTGGGTTTGGGTTAGGGTGCTAGGGTTAGGTTTAGGGTTGGGGTTAATATTAGGGTTAGCGTTTAGGGTTAAAGGATAGGATTATGGTTAAGGGTTTGGCTTAGGGTTAGGGTTAAGGGTTAGTGTTAAGGTTTAGGGTTAAGTTCAGGGTTACGTGTTAGGGTGAGGGTTAACAGTTAGGGTTATGGTTAGCGTCTTAGGGATAGGGTTAGGGTTAGAGTTAGGGGATAGGATTAAGGGTGAAGTGTTAGGGTTATTTTTAGGCATAGTTTTAAAGTTAGGGGCTAGGGTAATGTTTGGTTTGATGGTAGGTTTAAGGTTAGGGTTAGCAGTTTAGAATTCGCATTAGGGATTAGGTGTTATGGTTATGGCTTGGAGTTAGGGTTAGAATTCAGAGATAGGAGTTGTTCTCAGGGTAAGTGTTATGCATTAACGTTATGATAAGGGGTTAAATTTAGGGTTATGGTGAGATTTACATTTTAAGGTGAGCAATGGGATCAGGGTCAGGTGTTATGTTCAGGGTTATGGTTAGGGGTGAGGGGTAGGGTTTATGCTTACGACTCGGGCCCTGTCTGCACTGGGCAGGGGGGGAGGGGTTTGGGGTTGCGATTGTCGTCGGGAACCCACTCTAGTGTATGCTGAGTATGGGCACTGGGGTTTCCGGCAGGACACAGTGGTAGAGCCTCCTTTTATTCATGGCATGGGAGGATTGTAGGCTTTCTAACGCTGAGAAAGCAAGAAGTCTGATAATTAGATTTAGGGTTAGGATTATAGTTAGGGTTAGGAATGAGGTTAGTGCTAGGGTGAGGGATTAGGGCTAGGGATTATGGGTAGAGTTAAGGTTAAATGTTAGAGTTAGGTTTAACGGTTAAAGTTAGGTTTAGGGTTACGTTTTAGGGTGAGGGTTATGGTTAGGGGTTAGGGTTTGGTACACGGTTAGGGTTAAGTGTTAGGTTTAGGGTTAAAGATTAGAATTCGGATTAGGGTTGACGGTTAGTGTGAGTGTTAATGTTTAGGTTTGTGTTTAAGGGTTAGGGTTAGGGTTTAGGGCTAGTGTTAAGCGTTCGTGTTAGATTTAGGGTTAGAGTAAAGTGTTATGGTTAGGGTTATGGGTTAGCATTAGGGTTAAAGGTTAAGGGTTAGGTTTATTTTCAGGCACAGGGTTAGGATTAGGTGTTAGGGTTAGTGTTACCGTTAAGGTTTTTTGTAGGCTTAAGGTTAGGTTTAGCAGTTTAGAATTAGGGTTAGGGATTAGGTGTTATGGTTATGGTAAGGAGTTAGGGTTAGAATTATGGCATAGGGGTTGGTCTCAGGGTCAGTTTTATGCTTAAAGTTAGGGTAAGCGGTTAAAGTTAGTGTTACGGTGAGCTTTACGTGTTAAGGTGAGCAATAGGATCAGGGTTAGGTTTTATGTTCAGGGTTAGGGTTATGGGTGAGGGGTAGAGTTTATACTTAGGGTTAGGGTTAGGGTTAGGGTTTAGGCTTAAGGATCAAGGGTTAGGGTTAGGGTTAGTGTTAGGGCTGTTGGTAGGGTTAAATTTAGGGTTAGCAGCTTACAATTAGGTATTAGGTTTTACAGTTATGAATAAGAGTTAGGGTTAGAATTATGGGATAGGTGTTGTCCTCAGGGTAAGTATTATTCATTAACGTTAGGATAAGGGGTTAGGATTAGTGTTATGGTGAGTTTTACATGTTAAGGTGAGCAATAGGATCAGGGTCAGATGTTATGATCAGGGTTATGGTTATGGGTTAGGGGCAGTGTTTATGCTTAGGGCACAGGCCCTGTCTTCACTAGGTGGGGGGGCTCGGAGGCTGGGATTGTCACCAGGAACCCACTCTATCGTATGCTGGGTATGGGCCTCTGGGTTTCATGCAGGGCACAGTGGCAGAGCCTCCTTTCATGCATGGCATGGGAGGATTGTAGGCTTTCTAAACTCTGAGAAAGCAAGAAGTCTGAGAATTAGATTTAGGGTTAGGATTACGGTTAGGGTTAGGGATGAAGTTTAGTGTTAGGGAGAGGGCTTAGTGTTAGGGATTAGGGTTTGGTACAGGGTTAGGGTTAAGTGTTCGGCTTAGGGGTAAAGATTAGGATTAGTGTTAGGTTTAAGGGTTAGCTGAGGGTTAACGGTTAGGGTTAAGGTGAAGGGTTAGGGTTAGGGTTTAGGGTTAGGATTAGGGGTTCGTGTTAGGTTTAGGATTACACTTAAGTGTTAGGGTTTAGGTTCAGGTTTAGGGTTCATGGTTAAGGTTATGTTTAGGGGTTAGGTTTAGGGGTTAGGTTTGGTGTAAGGGTATAGTGTTAGTGAAGGGAGTTTGGGTCAGGGTTTCTGTTTAGGGTAGGGGTTAGTGTTAGGACTTAGATTTAGCGATTAGTTTAAGGTCAGAGGACCTGTTTAATCTATGGTGAGAAGGGTGTGGAATCGGTCGCTGAGACACCACAGCATTGTACCCTGGGCCTTGGGCTCAGACGTACATGCAGGAATCAGGGGGAGCCTGTTCTCATGCATGGCATGGTTGTATTGTAGGCTTGGTTAACTCTTAGAATGGAAGAAGTGTGAGAATTAGGGTTATGGTTAGGGTTAGGGATTTGGGTTTAGGAGAGAGTGTTCAAATGAGGGTTAGGGGTTAGGCATTAGGGGTTAGGGTTAGTGTTAGGGTTAGGGGTTGGGGTGAGGGTTGGGTTAGGGGCTAGGGTTAGGTTTAGGGTTGGGGTTAGTGTTAGCGTTCGAGTTAGGGATTAGAGTTAGGGTTAAGGGATAGGATTAGGGTTAAGAGTTTGGCTTAGGGTTCAGGTTAAGGGTTAGGGTTATGGTTAAAGATTAGTGTTAGTTTAAACAGTTACAGTTAGGTTTAGGGTTAAATTTTAGGGTGAGGGCTTTTTAAACTCTGAGAGAGGAAGACGTCTGAGATTAAGATTTAGGGATAGGATTATGGTTAGGATTAGGGATGACGATTAGTGTTAGGGTGAGGGCTTAGGGTTAAGGGTTAGGGTTAGAGTTAGGGTTAAGGTTAGTGTTAGTTTTAACGGTTAAAGTTAGGTTTAGGGTTAAGGTTTATTGTCAGGGTTAAGGTCAGGGGTTAGGGTTTCGTACAGGGTAAGAGTTAAGTGTTAGGTTTAGGGTTAAAGATTAGCATTATGGTTAGTGTTAAAGGTTAGTGTGAGGGTAAAAGTTTAGGGTTAAGTTTAAGGGCTAGGGTTAGGGGTTAGTGTTAGGGTTAAGGGGTCTTGTTAGGTTTAGGGTTACAGTTAAGTGTTATGGTTAGTGTTAGGGGTTACGGTTAGGCTTAGGGTTCATGGTTAGTGTAACATTTAGGGGTTAGGGCTAGGGTTAAATGATAGTGTTAGAGTTAAGGCTTAGGCTTTGGGTAAAGGTTTAGGGATAGGTTTACGGGTTAGGGTTAGTGTCAGGGTTAAATGTTAGGGTGAGAGTTAACAGTTATGGTTAGGGTTATTGGTTAGGGGTTGTGTTTATGCTTAGGGCACGTGCCTTGTCTGCACTAGGCGGAGAGGTTAGGGGGCTAGCATATTCGCCGGGAAATCACTCTATCGTATGCTGGGTATTGGCCCCTGGACACAGTGGCAGGGCCTCCTTTCACACATGGCGTGGGAGGATTATAGGCTTTCTAAACTCTGAGAAAGAAAAAGTCTGAGAATTAGATTTAGGGTTAGGATTATGGTTAGAATTAGGGATGAAGTTTAGTGTTAAGGTGATGCCTTAGGGTTAGGGGTTAGGTTTAGGGTCAGAGTTAAAGGTTAGTGTTAGGTTTAACAGTTACAGTTAGGTTTAGCGTTAAGGTTTAGTGTTAGGGTTCAGTTTAGGGGATAGGTTTTGGTACAGGTTAAGGTTTAAGTGTTAAGTTTAGAGTTAAAGATTACAATTAGGGTTAGGTTTAAAGGTAAGTGTGAGGATTAACGGTTAGGGTTAAGCATGAGGGTTAGGGATTAGGTTTAGTGTTAAGGGTTTATGTTAGTTTAGGGTTAGAGTTAAGTGTTATGGTTAGGGTTAGGGGTTAGGGTTAGATATAGGGTGCATGGTTAGGGTTACGTTTAGGGGTTAGGGTTACGGGTTAGGTTTAGGGTGAGTGTTTGGTGTTAGTGTTGGGCATTAGGATAAGGGCTTAGGTTTAGGGTTAGCGTTTAGGTTTAGTGTTAGGGCTTAGATTTAGCGGTTAGTTTAAGGGCACAGGACCTGTTTAATCTATGGTGAGAAGGGTGCAGAATTGGTCCCCTTGACACCACACCATCGTACCTGGGCCTTGGGCCCAGACCTACATGCAGGACTCAGGCGGAGCCTCTTCTCACTCATGGCATGGCTCTATTGTAGGCTTGGTGAACTCTGAAAATGGAGGAAGTGTGAGAATTAGGGTTATGGTTATGGTTAATTGTTTGGGGTTAGGGGTTAGGGTTCGAGTGTGGTTCAGGGGTTAGAAATTAGGAGTTAGTGTTAGTGTTAGGGTTAGGGGTTAGGGGTTAGTGTTGGTTTAGGGGCTAGGGTTAGATTCAGAGTTAGGGTTAGTGTTAGGGTTAGGGTTAGGGATTATGGTTAGGGTTAGGAATTAGGGTTAGGGTTAGGCTTAAGGGATAGGATTAGGGTAAAGGGTTAAGGCTTAGGGTTAGCATTAGGGATTAGGGTTAGGGTTAAGTGTTAGGGTTTTGGTCTGATTTAAGGGTTAGGGTGAACGTTAACAGTTAGGGTTAAGGTTAATTGTTAGGATTGGGGGTTAGGCTTAAGGATTCGTATTAGGGTTAGGGTATAAGGGTGAGACTTAAGTCTTATGGTTAGGGACAGGGCTTTTGGTTAGGGATAAGGGTTAGGAGTTAGGGTTACTTTTAGGCATAGGGTAGGATTAGGGGTGAGGGTTAGGGTTAGGGTTAGTGTTAGGGTTGTTGGTAGTGTTAAGGTTAGGGATAGCAGTTTAGAATTAGGGTTAGGGATTAGGTTTTATGGTTATGGCTAAGATTTAGGGTTAGAATTATGGGATAGGCGTTGTTCTCAGTGTAAGTGTTATGCATTAACTTTAGGAGATGCGGTTAAAGTTAGGGTTACAGTGTGGTCTACATGATAAGGTGAGCAGTAGGATCAGGGTTAGGTGTTACGTTCAAGGTTAGGGTTATATGTTAGGCGTACTTTTTATGCTTAGGGCACGGGCCCTGTCTGCACTAGGCGGGAGGATTAGGGGTCTAGGATTGTGGCCGAGAAATTTCTCTATCGTACACTGGGTATGGGTCCCTGGGTTTCATGCAGGACACAGTGGCAGAGCCTCTTTTCACGCATGGCATGGGAGGATTGTAGGCTTTCTAAACTCTGAGAAAGCAAGAAGTCTGAGAATTAGATTTAGGGATAGGATTATGGTTAGTGTTAAGGATAAAGTTTAGCATTAGGGTGAGGGCTTAGGGTTAGGGGTTAGAGTTACGGTCAGGGTTAAAGGTTAGTGTTAGGTTTAATGGTTACAGTTAGCTTTAGGGTCAAGTGTTAGGGTTAAGGTTAAGGTTAGGGGTTAGGTTTTGGTACAGGGTAAGGGTTAACTGTTAGGTTTAGGGTTAAAGATTACGATTAGGGTTAGGTTTAAGGGTTAGTGTGAGAGTTAACGGTTAGGGTTAAGGTTAAGTGTTAGGGTTAGTGGTTAAGTTTAGGTTTAAGTGTTCGTGTTAGGTTTAGGGTTAGAGTTAAGTGTTATGGTTAGGGTTTGGGGTTAGGGTTAGGTTTAGAGTTCATCGTTAGGGTTACGTTTAGGCATTAGGGTTATGGGTAAGGATTAGGGTAAGGGTTTAATGTTAGTGTTGGGCGTTAGGGTCAGGGCTTAAGTTTAGGGTTAAGGGTTAGTGTTAGAGTTAGCGTTAGGGCTTAGATTTAGAGGTTATTTTAAGGGCACAGGACCTGTGTAATCTATGGTGAGAAGTGTGCAGAATGGGTCATCGCCACACCACACCATCGTACCCGAGGCCTTGGGCCCAGACCTACATGCAGGTCTCAGGCAGAGCCTCTTCTCACGCATGGCATGGTTTTATTGTAGGCTTGGCTAACTCTGAGAATGGAGGAAGTGTGAGAATTATGGTTATGATTAGGGTTAGGTGTTTGGGGTTAGGGGTTAGTGTTCGCGTGAGGGTTAGGTGTTAGGGATTAGGGGTTAGGGTTAATGTTAGCATTAGGGGTTAACGGTTAGGGTTGGGTTAGGGACTAGAGATAGATTTAGGGTTGGGGTTAGGGTTAGGGTTAGGGTTAGGGGTTAGGGTTAGGGTTAAGGGATAGGATTAGGGTTAAGGGTTAAGGCTTAGGGTTAGCATTAAGGGATAGGGTTAGGGTTAAGGGTTAGGGTTATGGTCCGAGTTAAGGGTTAGGGTGAGGGTTAACAGTTAGGGTTAGGGTTATAAGTTAGGGATAGTGTTAGGTTTAAGGTCTAGGGTTAGGGTTAGAGGTAGCTTTACTGCTAAGATTAGGTCTCGGCATTAAGGTAAGGGTTAGTGTTAGGGTTAAGGGTTAGGGTTAGGTTTAATTGTTAGGATTAGGATCAGAATTAAGGGTTAGGCTTAGGGTTAGGGGATAGGGTTAGGGTTTAGGGTAAACTTTTAAGGTTATGTTTAGGGATAAGGTTAGGGTTAGCGTTTAAGGTTAGGGTTAGTATTAGGGTTGTTTGTAGGGTTAAGGTAATGTTTAGTGGTTAGAATTAGGGTTAGGGATTAGGGGTTACTGTTATGGCTAGGAGTTAGGGTTAGAATTAAGTGATAGGGGTTGTTCTTAGCATAAGTGTTATGCATTAATGTTAGGATAAGTGGTTAAAGTTAGGTTTACGGTGAGGTTTATGTGTTAAGGTGAGCAATAGGATCAGGGTTAGAATTATGAGTGAGGGGTAGGGTTTTGCTTAGGGTATGGGCCCTGTCTGCCCTAGGAGTGGGATTGAGGGGGATGCGATTGTCACCAGAAACCCACTCTATCGTATGCAGGGTATGGGCCCATGGGTTTCTTGTAGGACACTCTGGCAGAGCCTGATTTCACGCATGGTAAAGGAGGATTGTAAGCTTTCAAATCTCTAAGAAAGTAAGAAGTCTGAGAATTAGATTTAAGGTTAGGATTATCGTTATGGTTAGGGATGAAGTTTAATCTTAGGGTGAGGGCTTCGGGTAAGGGGATACGGTTAGTTTTAGGGTTAAAAGTTACTGTTAGGTTTAACAGTTACAGTTAGACTTAGGGTTTAGGTTTAGGGTTAGGGTTAAGCTTAGGGGTTATGGTTTGGTACAGGGTTAGGGTTAAGTGTTAGGGTTAGGGTTAAAGATCATGACAAGGGTTAGAGTTAAGGGTTAGTTTGAGTGTTAACAGTAGGGTTAAGGATAACTTTTAGGGTTAGGGGTTAGGATTAGTGTTAGGGCTGAGATTTAGCGGTTAGTTTAAGGGCACAGGACCTGTTTAATCTATGGTGAGAGTGGTGCACAGGGTCGCTGCGACACAACACCACCGTACGCTGGGCCTTGGGCCAAGACCTACATACAGGACTCAGGTGGAGCCTCTTCTCACGCATGACATGGCTGTATTGTAGGCTTGGTTAACTCTGAGAATAGAAGAAGTGTCAGAAATCGGGTTAGGGCTGGCTGTAGGTGTTTTTAACCCCTAACCCTAACACTAACCCCCTAATCCTAACCCTAACACTAACCCCAAGGTTAAATCTAACCTTAACCCCTACGACAACCCTAACCCTAACCCTAACCCCTCTCACTGTAGAATAAACAGGTCCTGTGCCCTTAAACTAACCACTAAATCTAAGCCCTAACATCAACCCTAACCTCTGACCCTAAACCTAAGCCCTGAGCCTAAAGCCCAACACTAACTCTAAACTCTTACCCTAAAGCTAATCCCTAACCCTAATGCTAACCTCTAAACGTAACCCTAACTGTGAACCCTAAACCTAACCCTAACCTCGAGCGCTAACCATAGCACTTAACTCTAACCCTAAACCTAACATGAACCCTTAATCCTAACACTAACCCTAACCCTAACTCTTAACTTTAACCCTGACTGTTAACCGTCACACTAACCTTTAAACCTAACCTTAATCGTAATCTTTAACCCTAAACCTAATATTTAACCCTAATCCTGTACCAAACCCTAAACCCTAACCTTAAACCTAACCATAAACCTTAACCCTGAACCTAACTGTAACGGTTAAAACTAAGAGTAACCTGTAACGCTACCCGTAACCCCTAACTCTAAGCCTTCACCCTAATACTAACCTTGATCCTTAACCCGAACCCTAACCCTAACCCTAAATCTAATTCTCAGTCTTCTTGCTTTCTTAGAGTTTAGAAAGCCTACAATCCTCCCATGCCATGCGTGAAAGGAGGCTCTTCCACTGTGTCCTGAATGAACCGCTGGGGCCCATAACCAGAGTACGATAGAGTGGGTTCCTGGTGACAATCCCAGCCCCCTAACCCCCCCCCCCCGCCTAATGCAGACAAGGCCCGTGCCCTAAGCATAAACTCTACACCTCACCCAAAACTCTAACCCTGAAAATAACATTTAACCCTGATTCTATTGCTCACCTTAGAATGTAAACCTCACCGTAACCTGAACTTTAACCTCTTATCCTAACGTTAATGCATAACACTTACCCTGAGATTAACCCCTATCCCATAATTCTAACCCTATCTCCTAGTCATAACTGTGACAACTAATCCCTAACCCTAATTCTAAACCACTAACACTAACTGTTACCCTACGTAGTTACTGTTACGGTAA
>NW_027182841.1:470000-482500 GCF_041146395.1 Eulemur rufifrons
AAATCTAATTCTCAGACTTCTTGCTTTCTTAGAGTTTAGAAAGCCTGCAATCCTCCCATGCCATGCGTGAAAGGAGGCTCTACCACTGTGTCCTGCATGAAACCCACGGGCCCATACCCAGAGTATGTTAGAGTGGGTTCCCGGGTACAATCCCAGCCCCCTAAACTCCCCTCGTCCGCCTAATGCAGACAGGGCCCATGCGCTAAGCATAAACAATACCTTTAACAGATAACCCTAACCCTGAACATAACACCCAACCCTGTTCCTATTTCTCCCCTTAACACGTAAACCTCACCGTGAGCCTAACTTTAACCTCTTATCCTAACGTTAATGCATAACCCATTCCCTGAGAACAACCCCTATCCCATAATTCTAACCCTATCTCCTAGTCATCACTGGAACACCTAATCCCTAACCCTGATTCTAAACCGCTAACCCTAACCGGAACCCTACCTACAACCCTAACACTGACAGTAACTCTTACTTCTAACCCCAACGCTATGCCTAACAAAAACCCTAACCCTTCACCCAAACCCCTAAGCCTTACCCTTACCCTTCACCCTAATCCTAATCCTAACCATTAAACCTAACCCTAGCTCTTAAAGCTAACCCTAAACCTTACCCTCACGACTAGACCTAACCCTGACACTAACCTAACACCTAATCCTAACCAGAACCCCTAAAGCTAACCCTGAACCCTATCCCTAACCCTAGCAGTAAACTTTAACCCTAAACCTAAGCCCAACCCATAACCCTAATCCTATCCTTTTACCCTAAAACTAACCCCTAAACCTAAACCCTATGCGTAACCCTAACTCTAACCCGAATCCTAAATCTAACCATACCCCTTCATAAAACACGAACTCCTAACCTCTAACCCTAACACTAACCAAAAACCCTAATCGCTAATCCTTAACTCTAACGCTTAACCTTTACCCTAACCGTTAACCCTCATCCTAATTCTTAACACTGACCCTAACCTCAACCTTTAACTCTAAGCCTAACCCCTAACCCTACAGTAAGGAAAACCCTTAATGCTAATGGTATCCCTTATCCCTAACCCTAACACTACAGCTAAAAATAACCCTAACCTTTGATCCTTAAACCTAACCTCTAACACTTACTTTAACCCCAAGTCCTAACCCTAATCCTAAGCATTAAACCTAACCCTATCTCTTAACCCTAACTCTAGCCCTCACCCTAACGCCTAGATCTAACCCTAAATCTAACCTCCCGCCTAATCCTAACCTTAAGCAATAATGCTAACGCTAACCCTGAACCCTAAACCTACCCCGTAACCCTTAACACGAACCCTATCCGTAAACCTTAACCCTGACCCTAACCATTACCCGCACCCAAGCATTTAACCCTGACCCTAACCCTAATCCTTAATGATAACCCTAACACTAAACCCTAACCCTAAGCCCAACAATTAACCCTAATCCTATCCCTTAACTCTAACCCTAACCCTAACCCTAAATCTAATTCTCAGACTTCTTGCTTTCTTAGAGTTTAGAAAGCCTGCAATCCTCCCACGCCATGCGTGAAAGGAGGCTCTGGCACACTGTCCTGCATGAAACCCAGAGGCCCATACACTGCGTGTGGTAGAGTGGGTTCCCAGCGACCATCCCAGACCCCTAACTTTGCCTCCTAGGGCATACAGGGCCCGTGACCTAAGCATAAACCCTACCCCTCACCCATAAGCCTAACCCACAACATAACACCTAACCCTGATCCTACTGCTCACCTTAACAGGTAAACCTCACCATAACCCTAACTTTAACCCCATATCTTAACGTTAATGCATGACACCCTGAGAACAAGCCCTATACTGTCATTATAACCTAACTCCTAGCTATAACCGTAACACCTAATCCCTAATTCTGAAACGCCAACCCTAACCTTAACCCGACCAACAACACTAACACTAACCCTAACCCCTTACCCTAACCCTACGCCTAAAAGTAACCCTAACCGTTGATCCTTAGTCATAACCCCTAACCTTAACCCTAACCCTTAACCCTATTTCCAATCCTAACCATTAAACAGAACCCTAACCCTTAACCCTAACCCTAACCTTTACCCTAATGCCTAGAGATCTAACCCCAACACTGACATACAGTTAACACTAACCCCAACCCCTAATGCTAACCTTAAACCTGAACCAAGCTCCTAACCCTTAACCCTAACAATATCCCTAACCCCTAGGCCTAACCCCAACTGCTAACCCTCTACCCCACACCCTGAATCCTAACCCTATCCCTTAACCCTAACCCCTAACCCTAACGCTAACTCCAACCCTAAACCTTACCCTGGCCCCCTAACCCAGACTTAACACCTTACCCCTAACACTAACTCTAACCCTAACCACTAATCCCTAGCACCTAACCCTGACTCGAAACCTAACCCCTAACACGAAAAACCCTAACCCCAACCCCAACCCTAATTCTCACACTACTTCCATTCCCAGAGTGAAGCAAGCCTACAATACAGCCATGCCATGTGTGAGATGAGGCTCCGCCTGAGTCCTGCATGGAGGTCCTGTCCCAAGGCCCAGGGAATGATGTTGTGCTTTCGTGGTGACTCCGACCGCACCCCTCTCACCGTAGATTAACCAGGTCCTGTGCCCTTAAACTGACAGCTAAAGCTAAGCCCTACCACCAACGCTAACCCCTGACACTGAACCTAAGCCCCGAGCCTAAAGCCCAACATTAACTCTAGACCCTTACCCTAAACCTAATCCCTAACCCTAATGCTAACCCCTAAACCCAACCCTAACCGTGAACAGTAAACCTAACCCTAACCCCTAACACAAACCATAGCACATAACTCTAACCCTAAATCTAACCCTAAGCCTAACCGTAAACCCTAACTCTTAACCTTAACCCTAAGCGTTAACTCTCACGCTAAACTTTAATCCTAACCCTAATCCTAATCTTCAACCCTAAACCTAACACTTAACCCTAAACGTCTACCAAACCCTAACCCCTCATCTTAACCCTAACCGTAAACCTCAACCCTAAACCGAACTGTAACCGTTAAACCTAAGAGTAACCTTTAACCCTAACCCTAATCCCTAACCTTAAGCCCTCACCCTAACACTAAACTTCATCCTTAACCCTAACCATAATCCTAACCCTAAATCTAATTCTCAGACTTCTTGCTTTCTTAGAGTTTAGAAAGCCTGCAATCCTCCCATGCAATGCGTGAAATGAGGCTCTACCACTGTGTCCTGCATGAAACCCACGGGCCCATACCCAGAGTATGATAGAGTGGGTTCCCGGGTACAATCCCAGCCCCCTAAACTCCCCCGCCCGCCTAGTGCAGACAGGGCCCGTGTGCTAAGCATAAACCCTACGCCTCACCCATATGCCTAACCCACATCATAACACCTGACCCTGATCCTACTGCTCACCTTAACAGGTAAACCTCACCATAACCCTAACTTTAACCCCATATCTTAACGTTAATGCATGACACCCTGAGAACAAGCCCTATACCGTCATTATAACCCTAACTCCTAGCTATAACCGTAACACCTAATCCCTAATTCTGAAACGCCAACCTTAACCTTAACCCGACCAACAAAACTAACACTAACCCTAACCCCTTACCCTAACCCTACGCCTAAAAGTAACCCTAACCGTTGATCCTTCGTCATAGCCCCTAACCTTAACCCTAACCCTTAACCCTATTCCCAATCCTAACCATTAAACAGAACCCTAACTCTTAACCCTAACCCTAACCTTTACCCTAATGCCTAGAGATCTAACCCCAACACTGACCTACAGTTAACACTAACCCCAACCCCTAATGCTAACCTTAAACCTGAACCAAGCTCCTAACCCTTAACCCTAACACTATCCCTAACCCCTAAGCCTAACCCCAACTGTTAACACTCTAACCCTCACCCTGAATCCTAACCCTATCCCTTAACCCTAACACCTAACCCTAACGCTAACTCCAACCCTAAACCTTACCCTGGCCCCCTAACCCAGACTTAACACTTTACCCCTAACACTAACTCTAACCCAAACCACTAATCCCTAGCACCTAACCCTGACTCAAAACCTAACCCCTAACACGAAAAACCCTAATCCCAACCCCAACCATAATTCTCACACTACTTCCATTTCCAGAGTGAAGCAAGCCTACAATACAGCCATGCCATGTGTGAGATGAGGCTCCGCCTGAGTCCTGCATGGAGGTCCTGTCCCAAGGCCCAGGGAATGATGTTGTGCTTTCGTGGTGACTCCGACCGCACCCCTCTCACCATAGATTAACCAGGTCCTGTGCCCTTAAACTGACCGCTAAAGCTAAGCCCTACCACCAACGCTAACCCCTGACCCTGAACCTAAGCCCCGAGCCTAAAGCCCAACATTAACTCTAGACCCTTACCCTAAACCTAATCCCTAACCCTAATGCTAACCCCTAAACCCAACCCTAACCGTGAACAGTAAACCTAACCCTAACCCCTAACACAAACCATAGCACATAACTCTAACCCCAAATCTAACCCTAAGCCTAACCGTAAACCCTAACTCTTAACCTTAACCCTAAGCGTTAACTCTCACGCTAACCTTTAATCCTAACCCTAATCCTAATCTTCAACCCTAAACCTAACACTTAACCCTAAACGTCTACCAAACCCTAACCCCTCATCTTAACCCTAACCGTAAACCTCAACCCTAAACCAAAGTGTAACCGTTAAACCTAAGAGTAACCTTTAACCCTAACCCTAATCCGTAACCCTAAGCCTTCACCCTAACACTAAACTTCATCCTTAACCCTAACCATAATCCTAACCCTAAATCTAATTCTCAGACTTCTTGCTTTCTTAGAGTTTAGAAAGCCTGCAATCCTCCCATGCCATGCGTGAAAGGAGGCTCTACCACTGTGTCCTGCATGAAACCCACGGGCCCATACCCAGAGTATGATAGAGTGGGTTCCCGGGTACAATCCCAGCCCCCTAAAGTCCCCCCGCCCGCCTAATGCAGACAGGGCCCGTGCGCTAAGCATAAACAATACCTTTAACAGATAACCCTAACCCTGAACATAACACCCAACCCTGTTCCTATTTCTCCCCTTAACACGTAAACCTCACTGTGCGCCTAACTTTAACCTCTTATCCTAACGTTAATGCATAACCCATTTCCTGAGAACAACCCCTATCCCATAATTCTAACCCTATCTCCTAGTCATCACTGTGACACCTAATCCCTAACCCTAATTCTAAACCGCTAACCCTAACCGTAACCCTACCTACAACCCTAACACTGACAGTAACCCTTACTTCTAACCCCAACGCTATGCCTAACAATAACCCTAACCCTTGACCCTAACCCTTCACCCTCACCCCTAAGCCTTACCCTAACCCTTAACCCTAATCCTAATCCTAACCATTAAACCTAACCCTAGCTCTTAAAGATAACCCTGAACCTTGCCCTCACGACTAGACCTAACCCTGACACTAACCTAACACCTAACCCTACAGAACCCCTAAAGCTAACCCTGAACCCTATCTCTAACCCTAGCAGTAAACTTTAACCCTAAACCTAAGCCCAACCCATAACCCTAATCCTATCCTTTTACCCTAAAACTAATCCCTAAACCTAACCCCTATACCTCACCCTAACTCTAACCCCAATCCTAATTCTAACCATACCCCTTCATAAAACACTAACTCCTAACCGCTAACCCTAACACTAACCAAAAACCCTAATCACTAATCCCTAACCCTAACGCTTAACCTTTACCCTAACCGTTAACCCTCACCCTAAATCTTAACACTGACCCTAACCTTAACCTTTAACTCTAAGCCTAACCCTTAACCCTACAGTAAGGAAGACCCTTAATTCTAATGGGATCCCTTTTCCGTAACCCTAACACTACAGCTAAAAATAACAGTAACCTTTCATCCTTAAACCTAACCCCTAACACTTACTTTAACCCCAAACCCTAACCCTAATCCTAAGCATTAAACCTAACCCTATCTCTTAACCCTAACGCTAGCCCTTACCCGAACGCCTAGATCTAACCCTAAATCTAACCTACCGCCTAATCCTAACCTTAAGCCCTAATGCTAACTCTAACCCTGAACCCTAAACCTACCCGTAACCCTTAACACTAACCCTATCCATGAACCTTAAACCTGACCTTAACCATTACCCTAACCCAGGCATTTAACCCTGACCCTACCCCTAGTCCTTAATGATAACCCTAACACTAAACCCTAACCCTAAGGCCAACACTTAACCGTAATCCTATCCCTTAACCCTAACCCTAACCCTAACCCTAATGCTAACCCCTAAACGTAACCCTAACCGTCACCAGTAAACCTAACCCTAACCTCTAACACAAAGCGTAGCACATAACTCTAACCCTAAAACTAACCCTAACCCTAAACCTTACCCTAAACCCTAACTCTTAACCTTAACCCTAAGTGTTAACTCTCACGCTATCCTATAATCCTAAACCTAATCCTAATCTTCAACCCTAAACCTTACACTTAACCCTAACCCTGTACCAAACCCTAACCCCTCATCTTAACCCTAACCGTAAACCTCAACCCTAAACCAAAGTGTAACCGTTAAACCTAAGAGTAACCTTTAACCCTAACCCTAATCCCTAACCCTAAGCCCTCACCCTAACACTAAACTTCATCCTTAACCCTAACCAGAATCCTAACCCTAAATCTAATTCTCAGACTTCTCGCTTTCTTAGAGTTTAGAAAGCCTGCAATCCTCCCATGCCATGCGTGAAAGGAGGCTCTACCACTGTGTCCTGTATGAAACACACGGGCCCATACCCAGAGTATGATACAGTGGGTTCCCGGGTACAAGCCCAGCCCCCAAAACGCCCCCCCGCCCGCCTAATGCAGACAGGGCCCGTGCGCTAAGCATAAACAATACCTTTAACAGATAACCCTAACCCTGAACATAACACCCAACCCTGTTCCTATTTCTCCCCTTAACACATAAACTTCACCGTGCGCCTAACTTTAACCTCTTATCCTAACGTTAATGCATAACCCATTTCCTGAGAACAACCCCTATCCCATAATTCTAACCCTATCTCCTAGTCATCACTGTGACACCTAATCCCTAAACCTAATTCCAAACCTCTAACCCTAACCGTAACCCTACCTACAACCCTAACACTGACAGTAACCCTTACTTCTAATCCCAACGCTATGCCTAACAAAAACCCTAACCCTTGACCCTAACCCTTCACCCTAACCCCTAAGACTTACACTAACCCTTAACCCTAATCCTAATCCTAACCATTAAACCTAACCTTAGCTCTTAAAGCTAACCCTAAACCTTACCCTCACGACTAGACCTAACCCTGACACTAACCTAACACTTAACCCTCACCAGAACCACTAAAGATAACCCTGAACCCTATCCCTAACCCTAGCAGTAAACTTTAACCGTAAACCTAAGCCCAACCCGTAACCCTAATCCTATCCTTTTACCCTAAAACTAACCCCTAAACCTAACCCCTATACCTCACCCTAACTCTAACCCCAATCCTAATTCTAACCATACCCCTTCATAAAACACTAACCGCTAACCCTAACACTAACCAAAAACCCTAATCACTAATCCCTAACCCTAACGCTTAACCTTTACCCTAACCGTTAACCCTCACCCTAAATCTTAACACTGACCCTAACCTTAACCTTTAACTCTAAGCCTAACCCTTAAGCCTACAGTAAGGAAGACCCTTAATGCTAATGGGATCCCTTATCCCTAACCCTAACACTACAGCTAAAAATAACCCTAACCTTGGATCCTTAAACCTAACCCCTAACACTTACTTTAACCCCAAACCCTAACCCTAATCCTAAGCATTAAACCTAAACCTATCTCTGAACCCTAACGCTAGCCCTTACCCTAACGCCTAGATCTAACCCTAAATCGAACCTACCGCCTAATCCTAACCTTAAGCCCTAATGCTAACTCTAACCCTGAACCCTAAACCTACCCGTAACCCTTAACACTAACCCTATCCGTGAACCTTAACCCTGACCCTAACCATTACCCGCACCCAAGCATTTAACCCTGACCCTACCCCTAATCCTTAATGATAACACTAACACTAAACCCTAACCCTAAGCCCAACACTTAACCCTAATCCTATCCCTTAACCCTAACCCTAACGCAAACCCCTAAACGTAACCCCAACCGTGACCAGTAAACCTAACCTTAACCTCTAACACAAACCATAGCACATAACTCTAAACCTAAAACTAAACCTAACCCCAACCCTAACCCTAAACCCTAACTCTTAACCTTAACCCTAAGCGTTAACTCTCACGCTAACCTTTAATCCTAACCCTAATCCTAATCTTCAACCCTAAACCTAACACTTAACCCTAACCCTGTACCAAACCCGAACCCCTCATCTTAACCCTAACCGTAAACCTCAACCCTAAACCAAAGTGTAACCGTTAAACCTAAGAGTAAATTTAACCCTAACCCTAATCCCTCACCCTAAGCCCTCACCCTAACACTAAACTTCATCCTTAACCCTAACCAGAATCCTAACCCTAAATCTCATTCTCAGACTTCTTGCTTTCTTAGAGTTTAGAAAGCCTGCAATCCTCCCATGCCATGCGTGAAAGGAGGCTCTACCACTGTGTCCTGCATGAAACCCACGGGCCCATACCCAGAGTATGACAGAGTGGGTTCCCTGGTACAATCCCAGCCCCCTAAACTCCGCCCGCCCGCCTAATGCAGACAGGGCCCGTGCGCTAAGCATAAACAATACCTTTAACAGATAACCCTAACCCTGAACATAACACCCAACCCTGTTCCTATTTCTCCCCTTAACACGTAGAGTTCACCGTGCGCCTAACTTTAACCTCTTATCCTAACGTTAATGCATAACCCATTTCCTGAGAACAACCCCTATCCCATAATTCTAACCCTATCTCCTAGTCATCACTGTGACACCTAATCCCTAACCCTAATTCTAAACCGATACCCTAACCGTAACCCTATCTACAACCCTAACACTGACAGTAACCCTTACTCCTAACCCCAACGCTATGCCTAACAAAAACCCTAACCCTTGACCCTAACACTTCACCCTAACCCCTAAGCCTTATCCTAACCCTCAACCCTAATCCTAATCCTAACCATTAAACCTAACCCTAGCTCTTAAAGCTGACCCTAAACCTTACCCTCACGACTAGACCTAACCCTGACACTAACCTAACACCTAACCCTAACCAGAACCCCTAAAGCTAACACTGAACCCTATCCCTAACCCTAGCAGTAAACTTTAACCCTAAACCTAAGCCCAACCCGTAACCCTAATCCTATCCTTTTACCCTAAAACTAACCACCAATCCTAACACCTAAACCTCACCCTAAATCTAACCCCATTCCTAATTCTAACCATACCCCTTCTTAAAACACTAACTCCTAACCGCTAACCCTAACACTAACCAAAAACCCTAATCACTAATCCCTAACCCTAACGCTTAACCTTTACCCTACCTGTTAACCCTAACTCTAAATCTCAACACTGACCCTAACCTTAACCTTTAACTCTAAGCCTAACCCTTAACCCTACAGTAAGGAAGACCCTTAATGCTAATGGGATCCCTTATCCCTAACCCTAACACTACAGCTAAAAATAACCCTAACCTTGGATCCTGAAACCTAACCCCTAACACTTACTTTAACCCCAAACCCTAACCCTAATCCTAAGCATTAAACCTAACCCTATCTCTTAACCCTAACGCTAGCCCCTACCCGAACGCCTAGATCTAACCCTAAATCGAACCTACCGCCTAATCCTAACCTTAAGCCCTAATGCTAACTCTAACCCTGAACCCTAAACCTACCCGTAACCCTTAACACTAACCCTATCCGTGAACCTTAAACCTGACCCTAACCATTACCCTAACCCAGGCATTTAACCCTGACCCTACCCCTAGTCCTTAATGATAACCCTAACACTAAACCCTAACCCTAAGGCCAACACTTAACCGTAATCCTATCCCTTAACCCTAACCCTAACCCTAACCCTAATGCTAACCCCTAAACGTAACCCTAACCGTCACCAGCAAACCTAACCCTAACCTCTAACACAAACCATAGCACATAACTCTAACCCTAAAACTAACCCTAACCCTAAACCTAACCCTAAACCCTAACTCTTAACCTTAACACTAAGCGTTAACTCTCACGCTAACCTTTAATCCTAACCCTAATCCTAATCTTCAACCCTAAACCTAACACTTAACCCTAACCCTGTACCAAACCCTAACCCCTCATCTTAACCCTAACCGTAAACCTCAACCCTAAACCAAAGTGTAGCTGTTAAACCTAAGAGTAGCCTTTAACCCTAACCCTAATCCCTAACCCTAAGCCCTCACCCTAACACTAAACTTCATCCTTAACCCTAACCATAATCCTACCCCTAAATCTAATTCTCAGACTTCTTGCTTTCTTAGAGTTTAGAAAGCCTGCCATCCTCCCATGCCATGCGTGAAAGGAGGCTCTACCACTGTGTCCTGCATGAAACCCACGGGCCCATACCCAGAGTATGATAGAGTGGGTTCCCGGGTACAATCCCAGCCCCCTAAACTCCGCCCGCCCGCCTAATGCAGACAGGGCCCGTGCGCTAAGCATAAACAATACCTTTAACAGATAACCCTAACCCTGAACATAACACCCAACCCTGTTCCTATTTCTCCCCTTAACACGTAAACCTCACCGTGCGCCTAACTTTAACCTCTTATCCTAACGTTAATGCATAACCCATTTCCTGAGAAAAACCCCTATCCCATAATAATAACCCTATCTCCTAGTCATCACTGTGACAGCTAATGCCTAACCCTAATTCTAAACCGCTAACCCTAACCGTAACCCTACCTACAACCCTAACACTGACAGTAACCCTTACTTCTAACCCCAACGCTATGCCTAACAAAAACCCTAACCCTTGACCCTAACCCTTCACCCTAACCCCTAAGCCTTACCCTAAACCTTAACCCTAATCCTAATCCTAACCATTAAACCTAACCCTAGCTCTTAAAGCTGACCCTAAACCTTACCCTCACGACTAGACCTAACCCTGACACTAACCTAACACCTAACCCTAACGAGAACCCCTAAAGCTAACCCTGAACCCTATCCCTAACCCTAGCAGTAAACTTTAACCCTAAACCTAAGCCCACCCGTAACCCTAATCCTATCCTTTTACCCTAAAACTAACCACTAAACCTAACACCTAAACCTCACCCTAAATCTAACCCCATTCCTAATTCTAAACATACCCCTTCATAAAACACTAACTCCTAACCGCTAACCCTAACACTAACCAAAAACCCTAATCACTAATCCCTAAACCTAACGCTTAACCTTTACCCTAACTGTTAACCCTAACTCTAAATCTCAACACTGACCCTAACCTTAACCTTTAACTCTAAGCCTAACCCTTAATCCTACAGTAAGGAAGACCCTTAATGCTAATGGGATCCCTTATCCCTAACCCTAACACTACAGCTAAAAATAACCCTAACCTTGGATCCTGAAACCTAACCCCTAACACTTACTTTAACCCCAAACCCTAACCCTAATCCTAAGCATTAAACCTAACCCTATCTCTTAACACTAACGCTAGCCCTTACCATAACGCCTAGATCTAACCCTAAGTCTAACCTACAGCCTAATCCTAACCTTAAGCCCTAATGCTAACTCTAACCCTGAACCCTAAACCTACCCGTAACCCTTAACACTAACCCTATCCGTGAACCTTAACCCTGACCCTAACCATTACCCGCACCCAAGCATTTAACCCTGACCCTAACCCTAATCCTTAATGCGAACCCTAACACTAAACCCTAACCCTAAGCCCAACACTTATCCCTAATCCTATCCCTTAACCCTAACCCTAACCCTAATGCTACCCCCTAAACGTAACCCTAACTGTGACCAGTAAACCTAACCCTAACCTCTAACACAAAGCGTAGCACATAAATCTAACCCTAAAACTAACCCTAACCCTAACCCTAACCCTAAACCCTAACTCTTAACCTTAACACTAAGCGTTAACTCTCACGCTAACCTTTAATCCTAACCCTAATCCTAATCTTCAACCCTAAACCTAACACTTAACCCTAACCCTGTACCAAACCCGAACCCCTCATCTTAACCCTAACCGTAAACCTCAACCCTATACCAAAGTGTAACCATTAAACCTAAGAGTAACCTTTAACCCTAACCCTAATCCCTAACCCTAAGCCCTCACCCTAACACTAAACTTCATCCTTAACCCTAACCAGAATCCTAACCCTAAATCTAATTCTCAGACTTCTTGCTTTCTTAGAGTTTAGAAAGCCTGCCATCCTCCCATGCCATGCGTGAAAGGAGGCTCTACCTCTGCGTCCTGCATGAAACCCACGGGCTCATACCCAGAGTATGATAGAGTGGGTTCCCGGGTACAATCCCAGCCCCCTAAACTCCCCCCGCCCGCCTAAT
>NW_027182841.1:510000-515000 GCF_041146395.1 Eulemur rufifrons
AACCTTTACCCTAACCGTTAACCCTCACCCTAAATCTGAACCCTGAGCCTAACCTTAACCTTTAACTCTAAGTCTAACCCTTAACCCTACAGGAAGGAGGACCCTTAATGATAATGGGATCCCTTATCCCTAACCCTAACACTACAGCTAAAAATAACCCTAACCTTGGATCCTTAAACCTAACCCCTAACACTTACTTTAACCCATAACCCTAACCCTAATCCTAAGCATTAAACCTAACCCTGTCTCTTAACCCTAACGCTAGCCCTTACCCTAACGCCTAGATCTAACCCTAAATCGAACCTACCGCCTAATCCTAACCTTAAGCCCTAATGCTAACTCTAACCCTGAACCCTAAACCTACCCGTAACCCTTAACACTAACCCTATCCGTGAACCTTAAACCTGACCCTAACCATTACCCGCACCCAAGCATTTAACCCTGACCCTACCCTAATCCTTAATGATAACCTTAACACTATACCCTAAACCTAAGACCAACACTTAACCCTAATCCTATCCCTTAACCCTAACCCTAACCCTAACCCTAATGCTAACCCCTAAACGTAACCCTCACCGTGACCAGTAAACCTAACCCTAACCTCTAACACAAACCATAGCACATAACTCTAACCCTAAAACTAACCCTAACCCTAACCCTAACCCTAAACCCTAACACTTAACCTTAACCCTTACCGTTAACTCTCACGCTAACCTTTAATCCCAACCCTAATCCTAATCTTCAACACTAAACCTAAAACTTAACCCTAACCCTGTACCTAACCCTAACCCCTCATCTTAACCCTAACCGTAAACCTCAACCCTAAACCAAAGTGTAGCCGTTAAACCTAAGAGTAACCTTTAACCCTAACCCTAAGCCCTAACCCTAAGCCCTCACCCTAACACTAAACTTCATCCTTAACCCTAACCAGAATCCTAATCCTAAATCTAATTCTCAGACTTCTTGCTTTCTTAGAGCTTAGAAAGCCTGCAATCCTCCCATGCCATGCGTGAAAGGAGGCTCTACCATTGTGTCCTGCAGAAACCCACGGGCCCATACCCAGAGTATGATAGAGTGGGTTCCCGGGTACAATCCCAGCCCCCTAAACTCCCCCCGCCCGCCTAATGCAGACAGGGCCCGTGCGCTAAGCATAAACAATACCTTTAACAGATAACCCTAACCCTGAACATAACACCCAACCCTGTTCCTCTTTCTCCCCTTAACACGTAAACCTCACCGTGCGCCTAACTTTAACCTCTTATCCTAACGTTAATGCATAACCCATTTCCTGAGAACAACCCCTATCCCATATTTCTAACCCTATCTCCTAGTCATCACTGTGACACCTAATCCCTAACCCTAATTCTAAACCGCTAACCCTAACCGTAACCCTACCTACAACCCTAACACTGACAGTAACCCTTACTTCTAACCCCAAGGCTATGCCTAACAAACACCCTAACCCTTGACCCTAACCCTTCACCCTAACCCCTAAGCCTTACCCTAACCCTTAACCCTAATCCTAATCCTAACCATTAAACCTAACCCTAGCTCTTAAAGCTAACCCTAAACCTTACCCTCACGACTAGACCTAACCCTGACACTAACCTAACACCTAACCCTAACCAGAACCCCTAAAGCTAACCCTGAACACTATTCCTAACCCTAGCAGTAAACTTTAACCCTAAACCTAAGCCCAACCCGTATCCCTAATCCTATCCTTTTACCCTAAAACTAACCCCTAAACCTAACCCCTATACCTCCCCCTAACTCTAACCCCAATCCTAATTCTAACCATACCCCTTCATAAAACACTAACTCCTAACCGCTAACCCTAACACTAACCAAAATCCCTAATCACTAATCCCTAACCCTTACACTTAACGTTTACCCTAACCGTTAACCCTCACCCTACATCTTAACATTGACCCTAACCTTAAGCTTTAACTCTAAGCCTAACCCTTAAGCCTACAGTAAGGAAGACCCTTAATGCTAATGGGATCCCTTATCCCTAACCCTAACACTACAGCTAAAAATAACCCTGACCTTTGATCCTTACACCTAACCCCTAACACTTACTTTAACCCCAAACCCTAACCCTAATCCTAAGCATTAAATCTAACCCTGTCTCTTAACCCTAACGCTAGCCCTTACCCTAACGCCTAGATCTAACCCTAAATCTAACCTACCGCCTAATCCTAACCTTAAGCCCTAATGCTAACTCTAACCCAAAACCCTAAACCTACCCGTAACCCTTAACACTATCCCTATCCGTGAACCTTAACCCTGACTTTAACCATTACCCGCACCAAAGCATTTAACCCTGACCCTAACAATAATCCTTAATGATAACCCTAACACTAAACCCTAACCCTTGCCCAACACTTAACCCTAATCCTATCCCTTAACCCTAACCCTAACCCTAATGCTAACCCCTAAACGTAACCCTAACCGTCACCATTAAACCTAACCCTAACCCTAACACAAACCATAGCACTAAACTAACTAAAACTAACCCTATCCCTAAACCTAACCCTAAAACCTAACTCTTAACCTTAACCCTAAGCATTAACTCTCACGCTAACCTTTAATCCTAACCCTAATCCTAATCTTCAACACTAAACCTAACACTTAACCCTAACCCTGTACCAAACCCTAACCCCTCATCTTAACCCTAACCGTAAACCTCAACCCTAAACCAAAGTGTAACCGTTAAACCTAAGAGTAACCTTTACCCTAACCCTAAGCCCTAACCCTAAGCTCTCACCCTAACACTAAACTTCATCCTTAACCCTAACCATAATCCTAACCCTAAATCTAATTCTCAGACTTCTTGCTTTCTTAGAGTTTAGAAAGCCTGCAATCCTCCCATGCCATGCGTCAAAGGAGGCTCTACCACTGTGTCCTGCATGAAACCCACGGGCCCATACCCAGAGTATGATAGAGTGGGTTCCCGGGTACAATCCCAGCCCCCTAAACTCCCCCCGCCCGCCTAATGCAGACAGGGCCCGTGCGCTAAGCATAAACAATACCTTTAACAGATAACCCTAACCCTGAACATAACACCCAACCCTGTTCCTATTTCTCCCCTTAACACGTAAACCTCACCGTGCGCCTAACTTTAACCTCTTATCCTAACGTTAATGCATAACCCATTTCCTGAGAACAACCCCTATCCCATAATTCTAACCCTATCTCCTACTCATCACTGTGACACCTAATCCCTAACCCTAATTCTAAACTGCTAACCCTAACCGTAACCCTACCTACAACCCTAACACTGACAGTAACCCTTACTTCTAACCCCAACGCTATGCCTAACAAAAACCCTAACCCTTGACCCTATCCCTTCACCCTAACCCCTAAGCCTTACCCTAACCCTTAACCCTAAACCTAATCCTAACCATTAAACCTACCCTAGCTCTTAAAGCTAACCCTAAACCTTACCCTCACGACTAGACCTAACCCTGACACTAACCTAACACCTAACCCTAACCAGAACCCCTAAAGCTAACCCTGAACCCTATCCCTAACCCTAGTAGTAAACTTTAACCCTAAACCTAAGCCCAGCCCGTAACCCTAATCCTATCCTTTTACCCTAAACCTAACCCCTATACCTCCCCCTAACTCTAACCGCAATCCTAATTCTAACCATACCCCTTCATAAAACACTAACTCCTAACCGCTAACCCTAACACTAACCAAAAACCCTAATCACTAATCCCTAACCCTAACGCTTAACCTTTACCCTAACCGTTAACCCTACCCCAAATCTTAACACTGACCCTCACCTTAACCTTTAACTATAAGCCTAACCCTTAACCCTACAGTAAGGAAGACCCTTAATGCTAATGGGATCCCTTATCCCTAACCCTAACACTACAGCTAAAAATAACCCTAACCTTGGATCCTTAAACCTAACCCCTAACACTTACTTTAACCCCAAACCCTAACCCTAATCCTAAGCATTAAACCTAACCCTATCTCTTAACCCTAACGCTAGCCCTTAACCTAACGCCTAGATCTAACCCTAAATCGAACCTACCGCCCAATCCTAACCTTAAGCCCTAATGCTAACTCTAACCCTGAACCCTAAACCTACCCGTAACCCTTAACACTAACCCTATCCGTTAACCTTAAACCTGACCCTAAACATTACCCGCACCCAAGCATTTAACCCTGACCCTACCCCTAATCCTTAATGATAACCCTAACACTAAACCCTAACCCTAAGCCCAACACTTATCCCTAATCCTATCCCTTAACCCTAACCCTAATGCTAACCCCTAAACGTAACCCTAACCGTGACCAGTAAACCTAACCCTAACCTCTAACACAAAGCGTAGCACATAACTCTAACCCTAAAACTAACCCTAACCCCAACCCTAACCCTAAACCCTAACTCTTAACCTTAACCCTAAGCGTTAACTCTCACGCTAACCTTTAATCCTAACCCTAATCCTAATCTTCAACCCTAAACCTAACACTTAACCCTAACCCTGTACCAAACCCTAACCGCTCATCTTAACCCTAACCGTAAACCTCAACCCTAAACCAAAGTGTAACCGTTAAACCTAAGAGTAACCTTTAACCCTAACCCTAATCCGTAACCCTAATCCCTCACCCTAACGCTAAACTTCATCCTTAACCCTAACCAGAATCCTAACCCTAAATCTAATTCTCAGACTTCTTGCTTTCTTAGAGTTTAGAAAGCCTGCAATCCTCCCATGCCATGCGTGAAAGGAGGCTCTACCTCTGCGTCCTGCATGAAACCCACGGGCTCATACCCAGAGTATGATAGAGTGGGTTCCCGGGTACAATCCCAGCCCCCTAAACTCCCCCCGCCCGCCCAATGCAGACAGGGCCCGTGCGCTAAGCATAAACAATACCTTTAACAGATAACCCTAACCCTGAACATAACACCCAACCCTGTTCCTATTTCTCCCCTTAACACGTAAACCTCACCGTGCGCCTAACTTTAACCTCTTATCCTAACGTTA
>NW_027182841.1:530000-540000 GCF_041146395.1 Eulemur rufifrons
ACCGCTAACCCTAACCGTAACCCTACCTACAACCCTAACACTGACAGTAACCCTTACTTCTAACCCCAACGCTATGCCTAACAAAAACCCTAACCCTTGACCCTAACCCTTCACCCTAACCCCTAAGACTTACCCTAACCCTTAACCCTAATCCTAATCCTAACCATTAAACCTAACCCTAGCTCTTAAAGGTAACCCTGAACCTTGCCCTCACGACTAGACCTAACCCTGACACTAACCTAACAACTAACCCTAAGCAGAACCCCGAAAGCTAAGCCTGAACCCTATCCCTAACCCTAGCAGTAAACTTTAACCCTAAACCTAAGCCCCACCCGTAACCCTAATCCTATCCTTTTACCTTAAAACTAACCCCTAAACCTAACCCCTATACCTCACCCTAACTCTAAACCCAATCCTAATTCTAACCATACCCCTTCATAAAACACTAACTCCTAACCGCTAACCCTAACACTAACCAAAAACCCTAATCACTAATCCCTAACCCTAACGCTTAACCTTTACCCTAACCGTTAACCCTCACCCTAAATCTTAACACTGACCCTAACCTTCACCTTTAACTCTAAGCCTAACCCTTAACCCTACAGTAAGGAAGACCCTTAATGCTAATGGGATCCCTTTTCCGTAACCCTGACACTACAGCTAAAAATAACAGTAACCTTTGATCCTTAAACCTAACCCCTAACACTTACTTTAACCCCAAACCCTAACCCTAATCCTAAGCATTAAACCTAACCCTATCTCTTAACCCTAACGCTAGCCCTTACCCGAACGCCTAGATCTAACCCTAAATCGAACCTACCGCCTAATCCTAGCCTTAAGCCCTAATGCTAACTCTAACCCTGAACCCTAAACCTACCCGTAACCCTTAACACTAACCCTATCCGTGAACCTTAACCCTGACCCTAACCATTACCCGCACCCAGGCATTTAACCCTGACCCTACCCCTAGTCCTTAATGATAACCCTAACACTAAACCCTAACCCTAAGGCCAACACTTAACCGTAATCCTATCCATTAACCCTAACCCTAACCCTAACCCTAATGCTAACCCCTAAACGTTACCCTAACCGTCACCAGTAAACCTAACCCTAACCTCTAACACAAACCATAGCACATAACTCTAACCCTAAAACTAACACTAACCCTAAACCTAACCCTAAACCCTAACTCTTAACCTTAACCCTAAGCGTTAACTCTCACGCTATCCTATAATCCTAACCCTAATCCTAATCTTCAACCCTAAACCTTACACTTAACCCTAACTGTGTACCAAACCCTAACCCCTCATCTTAACCCTAACCGTAAACCTCAACCCTAAACCAAAGTGTAACCGTTAAACCTAAGACTAACCTTTAACACTAACCCTAATCCCTAACCCTAAGCCCTCACCCTAACACTAAACTTCATCCTTAACCCTAACCAGAATCCTAACCCTAAATCTAATTCTCAGACTTCTTGCTTTCTTAGAGTTTAGAAAGCCTGCAATCCTCCCATGCCATGCGTTAAAGGAGGCTCTACCACTGTGTCCTGTATGAAACCCACGGGCCCATACCCAGAGTATGATAGAGTGGGTTCCCGGGTACAATCCCAGCCCCCAAAACTCCCCCCCGCCCGCCTAATGCAGACAGGGCCCGTGCGCTAAGCATAAACAATACCTTTAACAGATAACCCTAACCCTGAACATAACACCCAACCCTGTTCCTATTTCTCCCCTTAACACGTAAACTTCACCGTGCGCCTAACTTTAACCTCTTATCCTAACGTTAATGCATAACCCATTTCCTGAGAACAACCCCTATCCCATAATTCTAACCCTATCTCCTAGTCATCACTGTGACACCTAATCCCTAACCCTAATTCCAAACCGCTAACCCTAACCGTAACCCTACCTACAACCCTAACACTGACAGTAACCCTTACTTCTAACCCCAACGCTATGCCTAACAAAAACCCTAACCCTTGACCCTAACCCCTAAGACTTACCCTAACCCTTAACCCTAATCCTAATCCTAACCATTAAACCTAACCCTAGCTCTTAAAGCTAACCCTAAACCTTACCCTCACGACTAGACCTAACGCTGACACTAACATAACACTTAACCCTCACCAGAACCCCTAAAGCTAACCCTGAATCCTCTCCCTAACCCTAGCAGTAAACTTTAACCCTAAACCTAAGCCCAACCCGTAACCCTAATCCTTTCCTTTTACCCTAAAACTAACCCCTAAACCTAACCCCTATACCTCACCCTAACTCTAACCCCAATCCTAATTCTAACCATACCCCTTCATAAAACACTAACCGCTAACCTAACACTAACCAAAAACCCTAATCACTAATCCCTAACCCTAACACTTAACCTTTACCCTAACCGTTAACCCTCACCCTAAATCTTTTTTTTTTTTTTTTTTAGGTTTTCTATTTCACTTTATTTTTTTTTTTTTTTTTTTTTCTTTATTTTTTTTTTTATTTTTTTTTTTTATTTTACAGAATCAAAGAGTCTAACAGTATATCTTGTTAGATACAGTATGTCCTCATAATGTATACATTATTTCTTGTACAATGATATGAAATAATATGGGAAATATTCATGATAAATTATTAAGTGAACAGTGCAAGTTAAAAACAATAGTTTCATATTTTTTTCCCCACCCCCCCTTTCCCGAGTCAGCACCTTCAAATGTTACCACTCCCCAAACGGTGCGCAATGCACTCATTGTGTAGGCATACCCCCATCCCCTCCCCCACCCCCCACCTCAGTCTGATGTCCAATTGGTGTCGTTCCCAGATGTGTATTTAGGTGATGATCAGGGAAACCAATTTTCTGGTGAGTACATGTGATGCTTGTTTTTCCATTCTTGGGATACTTCACTTAATATAATGGGTTCCAACTCTCTCCAGGAGAACCATAGAGATGTCGTATCTTCATCATTCCTTATAGCTGAGTAATATTCCATGGTATACATATACCACAGCTTACTAATCCAATCATGTATTGATGGGCATTTGGGTTGTTTCCACATCTTTGCTATTGTGAATTGTGCTGCTATAAACATTTGGGTACATGTGCCTTTGTTACAGAATGACCTTTTTTCCTTTGGGTATATGCCCAGTAATGGGATTGCTGGGTCAAATGGCAGGTCTACTTGAATCTGTTTAAGATACCTCCATAATGCTTTCCACAGGGGTTGCACTAGTTTGCAGTCCCACCAGCAGTGTATTAGTGTTCCCGTCTCTCCACACCCACGCCAACATGTGTTGTTTTGGGTTTTTTTGATAAAGGCCATTCTCACTGGGGTTAAGTGATATCTCATTGTGGTTTTGATTTGCATTTCCCTGATGATTAGAGATGTTGAACACTTTTTCATATGTTTGTTAGCCATTTTTATATCTTCTTTTGAAAAATTTCTATTCATGTCCTTTGCCCACTTTTTGATAGGGTTGCTTGATTTTTTCTTGCTGATTTTCCTGAGTTCTAAATAGATTCTTGTTATCAGTCCTTTATCTGATGTGTAGTATGCAAAAATTTTTTCCCATTCTGTAGGTGGTCTGTTTATTCTCATGACTGTTTCTTTGGCTGTGCAGAAGCTTTTTAATTTAATCATGTCCCATTCATTTATTTTTGTTGCTGCTGTGATTGCCTTGGGGGTCTTCTTCATAAATTCTTTGCCTAGGCCAATGTCTGTAAGAGTCTTTCCTACATTTTCTTCTAGAATTCTGATTGTATCACGCCTAAGGTTTAAGTCTGTTATCCACCGTGATTTGATTTTTGTGAGAGGTGAAAGCTGTGGGTCCTGTTTCAGTCTTCTACAAGTGGCTAACCAATTCTCCCAGCACCATTTATTGAATAGGGATTCTTGTCCCCAGAGTATATTCTTTCCCGCTTTGTCGAAAATTAGGTGACTATATGAGGATGGTTCTATATTTGGATTTTCTGTTGTGTTCCACTGGTCTGTGTCCCTGCACTTGTGCCAATACCAGGCTGTTTTAAGAACCACGGCCTTGTAGTATAGTTTGAGGTCTGGCAAATTAATACCTCCCATTTTGTTTTTGTTGCTTAAAATTGCTTTTGCTATACGGGGTCTTCTTTGATTCCATACAAAGTGTATAATTATTTTCTCTATGTCTGTAAAGAATGATGTTGGTAATTTAATAGGGATTGCATTGAATCTGTAGATCACTTTGGGTAGTATAGACATTTTAACAATGTTGATTCTTCCGATCCACGAGCATGGTATATTTTTCCATCTATTTGCAAGTTCTGCTATTTCTTTTCTCAGTGTTTCATAGTTTTCCTTATAGAGGTCCTTTACCTCTTTAGTTAGGTATATACCTAGATATTTTATTTTCTTTGTTGCTATTTTGAAGGGTATTGAGTCTTTAATTTGGTTTTCCGATTGACTGTTATTGGCATATATAAATGCCTCTGATTTGTGTATATTAATTTTGTAGCCTGAGACTTTGCTGTATTCGTTAATCAATTCCAGGAGTCTCTTGGTTGAATCCTGGGGGTTTTCCAGATATAACATCATATCATCAGCAAAAAGTGAGAGTTTGATCTCTTCCTTCCCTATTTGGACTCCCTTGATTCTGCTCTCTTGCCTGATAGCTCTCGCAAGGACTTCCAATACTATGTTGAAAAGTAATGGAGACAATGGGCAGCCCTGTCTGGTTCCAGTTCTAAGTGGGAGTGCTTTCAGTTTTTCCCCATTCAGTATGATGTTGGCTGTGGGTTTGTCATATATGGCTTGTATCATTTTTAGGTAGGTTCCATCAATGCCTATTTTGTTAAGCGTTTTTATCATAAAAGGGTGTTGAATTTTGTCAAATGCTTTTTCTGCATCTAATGAGAGTATCATATGGTTTTTGTTTTTGCTTCTATTTATGTGGTGAATTACATTTATAGATTTACGTATGTTGAACCACCCCTGCATCTCGGGGATGAAGCCCACTTGGTCGTGGTGGATTACTTTTTTGATAAGTACTTGGATTCGATTTGCTAGTATTTTATTGAAAATTTTTGCATCTATATTCATGAGGGAAATTGGTCTGTAGTTCTCTATTTTTGTTGTGTCCTTTCCAGGTTTTGGTATTAATGTTATATTGGCTTGGTAGAACGTGTTGGGGAGAACTCCATCCTTCTCAATATTGGAGAATAGTTTATGTAGGATGGGCACCAGTTCTTCTTTGTATGTATGGTAAAATTCAGGTGTGAACCCATCTGGACCAGGGCTTTTCTTTTTGGGAAGGTTTTTTATTGCTGTTTCGATTTCATTTCTTGATATTGGTCTGTTCAGGTACTCTGTTTCTTCCTGGTTGAGCCTGGGAAGACTATGTGTTTCTAAAAATTTGTCCATTTCCTCCACATTCTCCAGTTTGTGTGCATAAAGATTTTTGTAGAATTCATAGATGATATCTTGTATCTCTGTAGCATCGGTTGTGATTTCTCCTTTCATGTTCCTAATGGAGGTTATTAGAGATTTTACTTTTGTGCTCTTGGTTAGTCTAGCCAGAGGTGTGTCTATTTTGTTTATCTTTTCAAAGAACCAACTTTTTGTTTTATTAATTTCCCTTATAGTTTCTTTGTTGTCCTTTTCATTTAGTTCTGATTTGATCTTAGTAATTTCTCGCCTTCTGCTGGGTTTGGGATCGTTCTGTTCTTCTTTCTCCAGTTCTTTGAGTCTATTCGTTAGGTTGTCTATTTGCATGTTTTCTGTCTTTTTGATATAGGCATTTATGGATATGAATTTTCCTCTCAGGACTGCTTTAGCTGCATCCCATAGATTTTGATAAGTTGTATCTCCATTGTCATTTAATTCAAAGAAATTTTTGATTTCCATCTTGATTTCTTCTTTTATAGAATAATTATTCAGGAGAAGGTTATTTAGCTTCCATGACTTTGAGTAAGAGTGAGGGTTTCTGTTTGTGATCATTGTTACTTTTATTCCGCTGTGATCTGAGAAGATGCATGGTATAATTTCTATTTTTTTGAATTTTTGAAGACATGATTTATGTCCTAGGACATGGTCAATCTTAGAGAATGTCCCGTGAGCTGATGAGAAGAATGTATATTCTGTGGACTTTGGGTAGAATGTCCTATAGATGTCAGCCATGTCCATTTGTTCTAGCATTCTATTGAGGTCCATTATGTCTTTGTTTATTTTCTGTTTAGAGGATCTGTCCTGTACTGTCAGTGGGGTGTTAAAGTCTCCAGCTATTACAGTATTGTTATCTATCATTTGGTTGAGATCTAGTAGGGTTTGCTTTATGAATCTAGGTGCACCTAGGTTGGGTGCATATATATTGAGTATAGTCATGGCTTCTTGATGAATTGTGCCTTTAATCAGTATGTAGTAGCCATCTTTGTCTTTTATTATTTTTGTTGGTTTGAAAGCTAAGTTATTGGCAATTAAGATTGCCACACCAGCTTTCTTTTGGTTACCATTTGCTTGAAATATCGATTTCCATCCTTTTATTTTCAGTCTAAATGCATCTTTGCAGGTTAGGTGAGTTTCTTGAAGACAGCAGATACTTGGATTGTATTTTTTTATCCATTGGGCCAGTCTATGTCTCTTGAGCGGGGAGTTCAAGCCATTCACATTTATTGAGAAAACTGATAGGTGAGACAGTTTTTTGTTCAGCTTGTTGGGTAGAACTTCATTGTGATGTTTTCTCTCCTGGGCCATTGTGGTATCTGGAATTTCATCTTTAGCTCTTGAGTAGTTTTACATTCGTGGATCTTTCTTGTGCTGATCCGTGTATAATTCTCTTTTGAGTACTTCTTGGAGGGCTGGTCTTGTCTTGGTGAATTCCCTCAACCTTTGTTTATCTGAGAATGTCTTGATTTCTCCTTCGTATAGAAAACTTAGCTTAGCTGGGTACAAGATTCTAGGCTGGGCATTATTCTGTTTCAGAAGCGTGAAAATGGGGCCCCAACCTCTTCTTGCTTGTAAGGTTTCAGCTGAGAAATCTGGCGTAATTCTGATGGGTTTTCCTTTGTAAGTTACTTGTTTCTTTCTCCTTACAGCTCGGAGAAGTGAGTCTTTAGTGGATATTTTGGTCAGCCTGATGACTACGTGGCGTGGTGTTTTCCTATTTGCTATGAATCTCCCAGGGGTCCTTTGAGCTTCTTGAATCTGTATGTCTAGAGTATTGGCAAGGCCTGGAAAATTTTCCTCGATTATGTCTTCAAATAGCTTGTCCAACCCTTGCTTGTTATCTTCTTCACCCTCAGGAATGCCAATAACTCTCAAGTTAGGTTTCTTCACATAATCCCACATTTCTTGAAGACTCAGATCATTTCTCTTACTTTTTCGATCTATCTCTGTGACTGACTTATTTAGTTGGAAGGAGTTATCTTCAATTTCTGAGATTCTTTCCTCTGTTTGATCTACCCTGCTCTTGAGACTTTCCACAGTGTTTTGTAGCTCTCTGAGTGAATTCTTCACTTCTAGGAGTTCAGTTTGGTTTTTCTTCAATATTTCAATTTCTTTAGTGAATTTTTCCTCCAAATCCTGTATTTTTTGTGTGTTTTCCTTGTGTTGTTTATCCATTGATTCTTGTATATTATTCAGCTTGTTTATAATCCATAATTGGAATTCTTCCTGTGACATGTTGGTGTTTTGAGTCTGGTTTGTGTCAAATGGTTGGGAGCTGGTATTTCTCTTTGGGGATGAGCTTTCCATTTGATTCTTTTTGCTCTCCGTGTTTTTTCGCTGCTCACCCTAAATCTTAACACTGACCCTAACCTTAACCTTTAACTCTAAGCCTAACCCTTAACCCTACAGTAAGGAAGACCCTCAATGCTAATGGGATCCCTTATCCCTAACCCTAACACTACAGCTAAAAATAACCCTAACCTTTGATCCTTAAACCGAACCCCTAACACTTACTTTAACCCCAAACCCTAACCCTAATCCTAAGCATTAAACCTAACCCTATCTCTGAACCCTAACGCTAGCCCTTACCCTAACGCCTAGATCTAACCCTAAATCGAATCTACTGCCTAATCCTAACCTTAAGCCCTAATGCTAACTCTAACCCTGAACCCTAAACCTACCCGTAACCCTTAACACTAACCCTATCCGTGAACCTTAACCCTGACCCTAACCATTACCCGCACCCAAGCATTTAACCCTGACTCTACCCCTAATCCTTAATGATAACCCTAACACTAAACCCTAACCCTAAGCCCAACACTTAACCCTAATCCTATCCCTTAACCCTAACCCTAACGCAAACCCCTAAACATAACCCTAACCGTGACCAGTAAACCTAACCTTAACCTCTAACACAAACCATAGCACATAACTCTAACCCTAAAACTAAACCTAACCCCAACCCTAACCCTAAACCCTAACTCTTAACCTTAACCCTAAGCGTTAACTCTCACGCTAACCTTTAATCCTAACCCTAATCCTAATCTTCAACCCTAAACCTAACACTTAACCCTAATCCTGTACCAAACCCTAACCCCTCATCTTAACCCTAACCGTAAACCTCAACCCTAAACCAAAGTGTAGCCGTTAAACCTAAGAGTAGCCTTTAACCCTAACCCTAATCCCTAACCCTAAGCCCTCACCCTAACACTAAACTTCATCCTTAACCCTATCCATAATCCTACCCCTAAATCTAATTCTCAGACTTCTTGCTTTCTTAGAGTTTAGAAAGCCTGCCATCCTCCCATGCCATGCGTGAAAGGAGGCTCTACCACTGTGTCCTGCATGAAACCCACGGGCCCATACCCAGAGTATGATAGAGTGGGTTCCCGGGTACAATCCCAGCCCCCTAAACTCCCCCCACCCGCCTAATGCAGACAGGGCCCGTGCGCTAACCATAAACAATACCTTTAACAGATAACCCTAACCCTGAACATAACACCCAACCCTGTTCCTATTTCTCCCCTTAACACGTAAACCTCACGGTGCGCCTAACTTTAACCTCTTATCCTAACGTTAATGCATAACCCATTTCCTGAGAAAAACCCCATCCCATAATTCTAACCCTATCTCCTAGTCATCACTGTGACACCTAATCCCTAACCCTAATTCTAAACCGCTAACCCTAACCGTAACCCTACCTACAACCCTGACACTGACAGTAACCCTTACTTCTAACCCTAACGCTATGCCTAACAAAAACCCTAACCCTACACCCTAAACCCTAAGCCTTACCCTAACCCTTAACCCTAATCCTAATCCTAACCATTAAACCTAACCCTAGCTCTTAAAGCTAACCCTAAACCTTACCCTCACGACTAGACCTAACCCTGACACTAACCTAACACCTAACCCTAACCAGAACCCCTAAAGCTAACCCTGAACCCTATCCCTAACCCTAGCAGTAAACTTTAACCCTAAACCTAAGCCCAACCCGTAACCCTAATCCTATCCTTTTACCCTAAAACTAACCCCTAAACCTAACCCCTATACCTCACCCTAACTCTAACCCCAATCCTAATTCTAACCATACCCCTTCATAAAACACTAACTCCTAACCGCTAACCCTAACACTAACCAAAAATCCTAATCACTAATCCCTAACCCTAACGCTTAACCTTTACCCTAACCGTTAACCCTCACCCTAAATCTTAACACTGACCCTAACCTGAACCTTTAACTCTAAGCCTAACCCTTAACCCTACAGTAAGGAAGACCCTTAATGCTAATGGGATCCCTTATCCCTAACCCTAACACTACAGCTAAAAATAACCCTAACCTTTGATCCTTAAACCTAACCCCTAACACTTACTTTAACCCCAAACCGTAACCCTAATCCTAACCATTAAACCTAATCCTATCTCTTAACCCTAACGCTAGCCCTTACCCTAACGCCTAGATCTAACCCTAAATATAACCTACCGCCTAATCCTAACCTTAAGCCCTAATGGTAACTCTAACCCTGAACCCTAAACCTACCTGTAACCCTTAACACTAACCCTATCCGTGAACCTTATCCCTGACCCTAACTATTTCCCGCAC
>NW_027182841.1:557500-560000 GCF_041146395.1 Eulemur rufifrons
AATCTAATTCTCAGACTTCTTGCTTTCTTAGAGTTTAGAAAGCCTGCAATCCTCCCATGCCATGCGTGAAAGGAGGCTCTACCACTGTGTCCTGCATGAAACCCACGGGCCCATACCCAGAGTATGATAGAGTGTGTTCCCGGGTACAATCCCAGCCCCCTAAACTCCCCCCGCCCACCTAATGCAGACAGGGCCCGTGCGCTAAGCATAAATAAAACCTTTAACAGATAACCCTAACCCTGAACATAACACCCAACCCTGTTCCTATTTCTCCCCTTAACACGTAAACCTCACCGTACGCCTAACTTTAACCTCTTATCCTAACGTTAATGCATAACCCATTTCCTGAGAACAACCCCTATCCCATAATTCTAACCCTATCTCCTAGTCATCACTGTGACACCTAATCCCTAACCCTAATTCTAAACCGCTAACCCTAACCGTAACCCTACCTACAACCCTAACACTGACAGTAACCCTTTCTTCTAACCCCAACGCTATGCCTAACAAAAACCCTAACCCTGCACCCTAACCCCTAAGCCTTACCCTAACCCTTAACCCTAATCCTAATCCTAACCATTAAACCTAACCCTAGCTCTTAAAGATAACCCTGAACCTTGCCCTCACGACTAGACCTAACCCTGACACTAACCTAACACCTAACCCTAACCAGAACCCCTAAAGCTAAGCCTGAACCCTATCCCTAACCCTAGCAGTAAACTTTAACCCTAAACCTAAGCCCAACCCGTAACCCTAATCCTATCCTTTTACCCTAAAACTAACCCCTAAACCTAACCCCTATACCTCACCCTAACTCTAACCCCAATCCTAATTCTAACCATACCCCTTCATAAAACACTAACTCCTAACCGCTAACCCTAACACTAACCAAAAACCCTAATCACTAATCCCTAACCCTAACGCTTAACCTTTACCCTAACCGTTAACCCTCACCCTAAATCTTAACACTGACCCTAACCTTAACCTTTAACTCTAAGCCTAACCCTTAACCCTACAGTAAGGAAGACCCTTAATGCTAATGGGATCCCTTTTCCGTAACCCTAACACTACAGCTAAAAATAACAGTAACCTTTCATCCTTAAACCTAATCCCTAACACTTACTTTAACCCCAAACCCTAACCCTAATCCTAAGCATTAAACCTAACCCTATCTCTTAACCCTAACGCTAGCCCTTACCCAAACGCCTAGATCTAACCCTAAATCGAACCTACCGCCTAATCCTAACCTTAAGCCCTAATGCTAACTCTAACCCTGAACCCTAAACCTACCCGTAACCCTTAACACTAACCCTATCCGTGAACCTTAACCCTGACCCTAACCATTACCCGCACCCAGGCATTTAACCCTGACCCTACCCCTAGTCCTTAATGATAACCCTAACACTAAACCCTAACCCTAAGGCCAACACTTAACCGTAATCCTATCCCTTAACCCTAACCCTAACCCTAACCCTAATGCTAACCCCTAAACGTAACCCTAACCGTCACCAGTAAACCTAACCCTAACCTCTAACACAAACCATAGCACATAACTCTAACCCTAAAACTAACCCTAACCCTAAACCTAACCCTAAACCCTAACTCTTAACCTTAACCCAAAGCGTTAACTCTCACGCTATCCTATAATCCTAACCCTAATCCTAATCTTCAACCCTAAACCTTACACTTAACCCTAACCCTGTACCAAACCCTAACCCCTCATCTTAACCCTAACCGTAAACCTCAACCCTAAACCAAAGTGTAACCGTTAAACCTAAGACTAACCTTTAACCCTAACCCTAATCCCTAACCCTAAGCCCTCACCCTAACACTAAACTTCATCCTTAACCCTAACCAGAATCCTAACCCTAAATCTAATTCTCAGACTTCTTGCTTTCTTAGAGTTTAGAAAGCCTGCAATCCTCCCATGCAATGCGTGAAAGGAGGCTCTACCACTGTGTCCTGTATGAAACCCACGGACCCATACCCAGAGTATGATAGAGTGGGTTCCCGGGTACAATCCCAGCCCCCAAAACTCCCCCCCGCCCGCCTAATGCAGACAGGGCCCTTGCGCTAAGCATAAACAATACCTTTAACAGATAACCCTAACCCTGAACATAACACCCAACCCTGTTCCTATTTCTCCCCTTAACACGTAAACTTCACCGTGCGCCTAACTTTAACCTCTTATCCTAACGTTAATGCATAACCCATTTCCTGAGAACAACCCCTATCCCATAATTCTAACCCTATCTCCTAGTCATCACTGTGACACCTAATCCCTAACCCTAATTCCAAACCGCTAACCCTAACCGTAACCCTACCTACAACCCTAACACTGACAGTAACCCTTACTTCCAACCCCAACGCTATGCCTAACAAAAACCCTAACCCTTGACCCTAACCCTTCACCCTAACCCCTAAGCCTTACCCTAACCCTTAACCCTAATCCTAATCCTAACCATTAAACCTAACCCTAGCTCTTAAAGCTAACCCTAAA
>NW_027182841.1:567500-570000 GCF_041146395.1 Eulemur rufifrons
AGAACAACCCCTATCCCAAAATTCTAACACTATCTCCTAGTCATCACTGTGACACCTAATCCCTAACCCTAATTCTAAACCACTAACCCTAACCGTAACCCTACCTACAACCCTAACACTGACAGTAACCCTTACTTCTAACCCCAACGCTATGCATAACAAAAACCCTAACCCTTGACCCTAACCCTTCACCCTCACCCCTAAGCCTTACCCTAACCCTTAACCCTAATCCTAATCCTAACCATTAAACCTAACCCTAGCTCTTAAAGCTAACCCTAAACCTAACCCTCACGACTAGACCTAACCCTGACACTAACCTAACACCTAACCCTAACCAGAACCCCTAAAGCTAACCCTGAACCCTATCCCTAACCCTAGCAGTGAACTTTAACCCTAAACCTAAGCCCAATCCGTAACCCTAATCCTATCCTTTTACCCGAAAACTAACCCCTAAACCTAACCCCTATACCTCACCCTAACTCTAACCCCAATCCTAATTCTAACCATACCCCTTCATAAAACACTAACTCCTAACCGCTAACCCTAACACTAACCAAAAACCCTAATCACTAATCCCTAACCCTAACGCTTAACCTTTACCCTAACCGTTAACCCTCACCCTAAATCTTAAAACTGACCCTAACCTTAACCTTTAACTCTAAGCCTAACCCTTAACCCTACAGTAAGGAAGACCCTTAATGCTAATGGGATCCCTTATCCCTAACCCTAACACTACAGCTAAAAATAACCCTAACCTTTGATCCTTAACCTAACCCCTAACACTTATTTTAACCCCAAACCCTAACCCTAATCCTAAGCATTAAACCTAACCCTATCTCTTAACCCTAATGCTAGCCCTTGCCGTAATGCCTAGATCTAACCCTAAATTGAACCTACCGCCTAATCCTAACCTTAAGCCCTAATACTAACTCTAACCCTGAACCCTAAACCTACCCGTAACCCTTAACACTAACCCTATCCGTGAACCTTACCCCTGACCCTAACCATTACCCGCACCCAAGCATTTAACCCTGACCCTACCCCTAATCCTTAATGATAACCCTAACACTAAACCCTCACCCTACGCCCAACACTTAACCCTAATCCTATCCCTTAACCCTAACCCTAATGCTAACCCCTAAACGTAACCCTCACCGTGACCAGTAAACCTAACCCTAACCTCTAACACAAACCGTAGCACATAACTCTAACCCTAAAACGAACCCTAACCCTAAGCCTAACCCTAAACCCTAACTCTTAACCTTAACCCTAAGCGTTAACTCTCACGCTAACCTTTAATCCTAACCCTAATCCTAATCTTCAACCCTAAACCTAACACTTAACCCTAACCCTGTACCAAACCCTAACCCCTCATCTTAACCCTAACCGTAAACCTCAACCCTAAACCAAAGTGTAACCGTTAAACCTAAGACTAACCTTTAACCCTAACCCTAAGCCCTAACCCTAAGCCCTCACCCTAACACTAAACTTCATCCTTAACCCTAACCATAATCCGAACCCTAAGTCTAATTCTCAGACTTCTTACTTTCTTAGAGTTTAGAAAGCCTGCAATCCTCCCATGCCATGCGTGAAAGGAGGCTCTACCACTGTGTCCTGCATGAAAACCACGGGACCATACCCAGAGTATGATAGAGTGGGTTCCTGGGTACAATCCCAGCCCCCGAAACTCCCCCCGCCCGCCTAATGCAGACAGGGCCCGTGCGCTAAGCATAAACAAAACCTTTAACAGATAACCCTAACCCTGAACATAACACCCAACCCTGTTCCTATTTCTCCCCTTAACACGTAAACCTCACCGTGCGCCTAACTTTAACCTCTTATCCTAACGTTAATGCATAACCCATTTCCTGAGAACAACCCCTATCCCATAATTCTAACCCTATCTCCTAGTCATCACTGTGACACCTAATCCCTAACCCTAATTCTAAACCGGTAACCCTAACCGTAACCCTACCTACAACCCTAACACTGACAGTAACCCTTACTTCTAACCCCAACGCTATGCCTAACAAAAACCCTAACCCTGCACCCTAACCCCTAAGCCTTACCCTAACCCTTAACCCTAATCCTAATCCTAACCATTAAACCTAACCCTAGCTCTTAAAGATAACCCTGAACCTTGCCCTCACGACTAGACCTAACCCTGACACTAACCTAACACCTAACCCTAAGCAGAACCCCTAAAGCTAAGCCTGAACCCTATCCCTAACCCTAGCAGTAAACTTTAACCCTAAACCTAAGCCCAACCCGTAACCCTAATCCTATCCTTTTACCCTAAAACTAACCCCTAAACCTAACCCCTATACCTCACCCTAACTCTAACCCCAATCCTAATTCTAACCATACCCCTTCATAAAACACTAACTCCTAACCGCTAACCCTAACACTAACCAAAAACCCTAATCACTAATCCCTAACCCTAACGCTTAACCTTTACCCTAACCGTTAACCCTCACCCTAAATCTTAACACTGACCCTA
>NW_027182841.1:620000-625000 GCF_041146395.1 Eulemur rufifrons
TAATCCTAACCTTAAGCCCTAATGCTAACTCTAACCCTGAACCCTAAACCTACCCATAACTCTTAACACTAACCCTATCCGTGAACCTTAACCCTGACCCTAACCATTACCCGCACCCAAGCATTTAACCCTGACCCTACCCCTAACCCTTAATGATAACCCTAACACTAAACCCTAACCCTAAACCCAACACTTATCCCTAATCCTATCCCTTAACCCTAACCATAAGCCTAACCCTAATGCTACCCCCTAAACCTAACCCTAGCCGTGACCAGTAAACCTAACCCTAACCTCTAACTCAAACCATAGCACATAACTCTAACTCTAAAACTAACCCTAACCCTAACCCTAAACCCTAACTCTTAACCTTAACCCTAAGCGTTAACTCTCACGCTAACCTTTAATCCTAACCCTAATCCTAATCTTCAACCCTAAACCTAACACTTAACCCTAACCCTGTACCAAACCCTAACCCCTCATCTTAACCCTAACCGTAAACCTCAACCCTAAACCAAAGTGTAACCGTTAAACTTAAGAGTAACCTTTAACCCTAACCCTAATCCCTAACCCTAAGCCCTCACCCTAACACTAAACTTCATCCTTAACCCTAACCAGAATCCTAACCCTAAATCTAATTCTCAGACTTCTTGCTTTCTTAGAGTTTAGAAAGCCTGCAATCCTCCCATGCCATGCGTGAAAGGAGGCTCTACCACTGTGTCCTGCATGAAACCCACGGGCCCATACCCAGAGTATGATAGAGTGGGTTCCCGGGTACAATCCCAGCCCCCTAAACTCCCCCCGCCCGCCTAATGCAGACAGCGCCCGTGCTCTAAGCATAAACAATACCTTTAACAGATAACCCTAACCCCGAACATAACACCCAACCCTGTTCCTATTTCTCCCCTTAACACGTAAACCTCACCGTGCGCCTAACTTTAACCTCTTATCCTAACGTTAATGCATAACCCATTTCCTGAGAACAACCCCTATCCCATAATTCTAACCCTATCTCCTAGTCATCACTGTGACACCTAATCCCTAACCCTAATTCTAAACCGCTAACCCTAACCGTAACCCTACCTACAACCCTAACACTGACAGTAACCCTTACTTCTAACCCCAGCGCTATGCCTAACAAAAACCCTAACCCTTGACCCTAACCCTTCACCCTAACCCCTAAGCCTTACCCTAACCCTTAACCCTAATCCTTATCCTAACCATTAAACCTAACCCTAGCTCTTAAAGCTAACCCTAAACCTAACCCTCACGACTAGACCTAACCCTGACACTAACCTAACACCTAACCCTAACCAGAACCCCTAAAGCTAAGCCTGAACCCTCTCCCTAACCCTAGCAGTAAACTTTAACCCTAAACCTAAGCCCAACCCGTAACCCTAATCCTATCCTTTTACCCTAAAACTAACCCCTAAACCTAACCCCTATACCTCACCCTAACTCTAACCCCAATCCTAATTCTAACCATACCCCTTCCTAAAACACTAACTCCTAACCGCTAACCCTAACACTAACCAAAAACCCTAATCACTAATCCCTAACCCTAACGCTTAACCTTTACCCTAACCGTTAACCCTACCCCAAATCTTAACACTGACCCTATCCTTAACCTTTAACTCTAAGCCTAACCCTTAACCCTACAGTAAGGAAGACCCTTAATGCTAATGGGATCCCTTATCCCTAACCCTAACACTACAGCTAAAAGTAACCCTAACCTTGGATCCTTAAACCTGACCCCTAACACTTACTTTAACCCCAAACCCTAACCCTAATCCTAAGCATTAAACCTAACCCTATCTCTTAACCCTAACGCTAGCCCTTACCCTAACGCCTAGATCTAATCTTAAATCTAACCTACCGCCTAATCCTAACCTTAAGCCCTAATGCTAACACTAACCCTGAACCCTAAACCTACCCGTAACCCTTAACACTAACCCTATCCGTGAACCTTAACCCTGACCCTAACCATTACCCGCACCCAAGCATTTAACCCTGACCCTAACCCTAATCCTTAATGCTAACCCTAACACTAAACCCTAACCCTAAGCCCAACACTTATCCCTAATCCTATCCCTTAACCCTAACCCTAACCCTAATGCTACCCCCTAAACGTAACCCTAACCGTGACCAGTAAACCTAACCCTAACCTCTAACACAAACCATAGCACATAACTCTAACCCTAAAACTAACCCTAAACCTAACCCTAACCCTAAACCCTAACTCTTAACCTTAACGCTAAGCGTTAACTCTCACGCTAACCTTTAATCCTAACCCTAATCCTAATCTTCCACCCTAAAGCTAACACTTAACCCTAAACCTGTACCAAACCCTAACCCCTCATCTTAACCCTAACCGTAAACCTCAACCCTAAACCAAAGTGTAACCGTTAAACCTAAGAGTAACCTTTAACTCTAACACTAATCCCTAACCCTAAGCCCTCACCCTAACACTAAACTTCATCCTTAACCCTAACCAGAATCCTAACCCTAAATCTAATTCTAAGAATTCTTGCTATCTTAGAGTTTAGAAAGCCTGCAATCCTCCCATGCCATGCGTGAAAGGAGGCTCTACCACTGTGTCCTGCATGAAACCCACGGGCCCATACCCAGAGTATGATAGAGTGGGTTCCCGGGTACAATCCCAGCCCCCTAAACTCCCCCCGCCCGCCCAATGCAGACAGGGCACGTGCTCTAAGCATAAACAATACCTTTAACAGATAACCCTAACCCTGAACATAACACCCAACCCTGTTCCTATTTCTCCCCTTAACACGTAAACCTCACCGTGCGCCTAACTTTAACCTCTTAACCTAACGTGAATGCATAACCCATTTCCTGAGAACAACCCCTATCCCATAATTCTAACCCTATCTCCTAGTCATCACTGTGACACCTAATCCCTAACCCTAATTCTAAACCGCTAACCCTAACCGTAACCCTACCTACAACCCTAACACTGACAGTAACCCTTACTTCTAACCCCAACGCTATGCCTAACAAAAACCCTAACCCTTGACCCTAACCCTTCACCCTAACCCCTAAGCCTTACCCTAACCCTTAACCCTAATCCTAATCCTAACCATTAAACCTAACCCTAGCTCTTAAAGCTAACCCTAAACCTTACCCTCACGACTAGACCTAACCCTGACACTAACCTAACACCTGACCCTAACCAGACCCCTAAAGCTAACCCTGAACCCTATCCCTAACCCTAGCAGTAAACTTTAACCCTAAACCTAAGCCCAACCCGTAACTCTAATCCTATCCTTTTACCCTAAAACTAACCCCTATACCTCACCCTAACTCTAACCCCAATCCTAATTCTAACCATACCCCTTCATAAAACACTAACTCCTAACCGCTAACCCTAACATTAACCAAAAACCCTAATCACTAATCCCTAACTCTAACGCTTAACCTTTACCCTAACCGTTAACCCTACCCCAATCTTAACACTGACCCTAACCTTAACCTTTCACTCTAAGCCTAACCCTTAACCCTACAGTAAGGAAGACCCTTAATGCTAATGGGATCCCTTATCCCTAACCCTAACACTACAGCTAAAAATAACCCTAACCTTTGATCCTGAAACCTAACCCCTAACACTTACTTTAACCCCAAACCCTAACCCTAATCCTAAGCATTAAACCTAACCCTATCTCTTAACCCTAACGCTAGCCCTTACCCTAACGCCTAGATCTAACCCTAAATCTAACCTACCGCCTAATCCTAAGCTTAAGCCCTAATGCTAACTCTAACCCTGAACCCTAAACCTACCCGTAACACTTAACACTAACCCTATCCGTCAACCTTAACCCTGACCCTAACCATTACGCGCACCCAAGAATTTAACCCTGACCCTACCCCTAATCCTTAATGATAACACTAACACTAAACCCTAACCCTAAGCCCAACACTTATCCCTAATCCTATCCCTTAACCCTAACCCTAATGCTAACCCCTAAACCTAACCCTAACCGTGACCAGTAAACCTAACCCTAACCTCTAACACAAACCATAGCACATAACTCTAACCCTAAAACTAACCCTAACCCTAAACCTAACCCTAAACCCTAACACTTAACCTTAACCCTAAGCATTAACTCTCACGCTAACCTTTAATCCTAACCCTAATCCTAATCTTCAACCCTAAACCTAACACATAACCCTAACCCTGTACCAAACCCTAACCCCTCATCTTAACCCTAACCGTAAACCTCAACCCTAAACCACAGTGTAACTGTTAAACCTAAGGGTAACCTTTAACCCTAACCCTTATCCCTAACCGTAAGCCCTCACCCTAACACTAAACTTCATCCTTAACCCTAACCAGAATCCTAACCCTAAATCTAATTCTCAGACTTCTTGCTTTCTTAGAGTTTAGAAAGCCTGCAATCCTCCCATGCCATGCGTGAAAGGAGGCTCTACCACTGCGTCCTGCATGAAACCCACGGGCCCATACCCAGAGTATGATAGAGTGGGTTCCCGGGTACAATCCCAGCCCCCTAAACTCCCCCCGCCCGCCCAATGCAGACAGGGCCCGTGCGCTAAGCCTAAACAATAACTTTAACAGATAACCCTAACCCTGAACATAACAACCCAACCCTGTTCCTATTTCTCCCCTTAACACGTAAACCTCACCGTGCGCCTAACTTTAACCTCTTATCCTAACGTTAATGCATAACCCATTTCCTGAGAACAACCCCTATCCCATAATTCTAACCCTATCTCCTAGTCATCACTGTGACACCTAATCCCTAACCCTAATTCTAAACCGCTAACCCTAACCGTAACCCTACCTACAACCCTAACACTGACAGTAACCCTTACTTCTAACCCCAACGCTATGCCTAACAAAAACCCTAACCCTTGACCCTATCCCTTCACCCTAACCCCTAAGCCTTACCCTAACCCTTAACCCTAATCCTAATCCTAACCATTAAACCTAACCCTAGCTCTTAAAGCTAACCCTAAACCTTACCCTC
>NW_027182841.1:645000-647500 GCF_041146395.1 Eulemur rufifrons
GAGTGGGTTCCCGGGTACAATCCCAGCCCCCTAAACTCCCCCCGCCCGCCTAATGCAGACAGCGCCCGTGCTCTAAGCATAAACAATACCTTTAACAGATAACCCTAACCCCGAACATAACACCCAACCCTGTTCCTATTTCTCCCCTTAACACGTAAACCTCACCGTGCGCCTAACTTTAACCTCTTATCCTAACGTTAATGCATAACCCATTTCCTGAGAACAACCCCTATCCCATAATTCTAACCCTATCTCCTAGTCATCACTGTGACACCTAATCCCTAACCCTAATTCTAAACCGCTAACCCTAACCGTAACCCTACCTACAACCCTAACACTGACAGTAACCCTTACTTCTAACCCCAGCGCTATGCCTAAAAAAACCCTAACCCTTGACCCTAACCCTTCACCCTAACCCCTAAGCCTTACCCTAACCCTTAACCCTAATCCTTATCCTAACCATTAAACCTAACCCTAGCTCTTAAAGCTAACCCTAAACCTTACCCTCACGACTAGACCTAACCCTGACACTAACCTAACACCTAACCCTAACCAGAACCCCTAAAGCTAAGCCTGAACCCTCTCCCTAACCCTAGCAGTAAACTTTAACCCTAAACCTAAGCCCAACCCGTAACCCTAATCCTATCCTTTTACCCTAAAACTAACCCCTAAACCTAACCCCTATACCTCACCCTAACTCTAACCCCAATCCTAATTCTAACCATACCCCTTCCTAAAACACTAACTCCTAACCGCTAACCCTAACACTAACCAAAAACCCTAATCACTAATCCCTAACCCTAACGCTTAACCTTTACCCTAACCGTTAACCCTACCCCAAATCTTAACACTGACCCTATCCTTAACCTTTAACTCTAAGCCTAACCCTTAACCCTACAGTAAGGAAGACCCTTAATGCTAATGGGATCCCTTATCCCTAACCCTAACACTACAGCTAAAAGTAACCCTAACCTTGGATCCTTAAACCTGACCCCTAACACTTACTTTAACCCCAAACCCTAACCCTAATCCTAAGCATTAAACCTAACCCTATCTCTTAACCCTAACGCTAGCCCTTACCCTAACGCCTAGATCTAATCTTAAATCTAACCTACCGCCTAATCCTAACCTTAAGCCCTAATGCTAACACTAACCCTGAACCCTAAACCTACCCGTAACCCTTAACACTAACCCTATCCGTGAACCTTAACCCTGACCCTAACCATTACCCGCACCCAAGCATTTAACCCTGACCCTAACCCTAATCCTTAATGCTAACCCTAACACTAAACCCTAACCCTAAGCCCAACACTTATCCCTAATCCTATCCCTTAACCCTAACCCTAACCCTAATGCTACCCCCTAAACGTAACCCTAACCGTGACCAGTAAACCTAACCCTAACCTCTAACACAAACCATAGCACATAACTCTAACCCTAAAACTAACCCTAAACCTAACCCTAACCCTAAACCCTAACTCTTAACCTTAACGCTAAGCGTTAACTCTCACGCTAACCTTTAATCCTAACCCTAATCCTAATCTTCCACCCTAAAGCTAACACTTAACCCTAAACCTGTACCAAACCCTAACCCCTCATCTTAACCCTAACCGTAAACCTCAACCCTAAACCAAAGTGTAACCGTTAAACCTAAGAGTAACCTTTAACTCTAACACTAATCCCTAACCCTAAGCCCTCACCCTAACACTAAACTTCATCCTTAACCCTAACCAGAATCCTAACCCTAAATCTAATTCTAAGAATTCTTGCTATCTTAGAGTTTAGAAAGCCTGCAATCCTCCCATGCCATGCGTGAAAGGAGGCTCTACCACTGTGTCCTGCATGAAACCCACGGGCCCATACCCAGAGTATGATAGAGTGGGTTCCCGGGTACAATCCCAGCCCCCTAAACTCCCCCCGCCCGCCCAATGCAGACAGGGCACGTGCTCTAAGCATAAACAATACCTTTAACAGATAACCCTAACCCTGAACATAACACCCAACCCTGTTCCTATTTCTCCCCTTAACACGTAAACCTCACCGTGCGCCTAACTTTAACCTCTTAACCTAACGTGAATGCATAACCCATTTCCTGAGAACAACCCCTATCCCATAATTCTAACCCTATCTCCTAGTCATCACTGTGACACCTAATCCCTAACCCTAATTCTAAACCGCTAACCCTAACCGTAACCCTACCTACAACCCTAACACTGACAGTAACCCTTACTTCTAACCCCAACGCTATGCCTAACAAAAACCCTAACCCTTGACCCTAACCCTTCACCCTAACCCCTAAGCCTTACCCTAACCCTTAACCCTAATCCTAATCCTAACCATTAAACCTAACCCTAGCTCTTAAAGCTAACCCTAAACCTTACCCTCACGACTAGACCTAACCCTGACACTAACCTAACACCTGACCCTAACCAGACCCCTAAAGCTAACCCTGAACCCTATCCCTAACCCTAGCAGTAAACTTTAACCCTAAACCTAAGCC
>NW_027182841.1:700000-710000 GCF_041146395.1 Eulemur rufifrons
ACACTAACCAAAATCCCTAATCACTAATCCCTAACCCTAACGCTTAACCTTTACCCTAACCGTTAACCCTCACCCTAAATCTTAACACTGACCCTAACCTTAACCTTTAACTCTAAGCCTAACCCTTAACCCTACAGTAAGGAAGACCCTTAATGCTAATGGGATCCCTTATCCCTAACCCTAACACTACAGCTAAAAATAACCCTAACCTTTGATCCTGAAACCTAACCCCTAACACTTACTTTAACCCCAAACCCTAACCCTAATCCTAAGCATTAAACCTAACCCTATCTCTTAACCCTAACGCTAGCCCTTACCCTATCGCCTAGATCTAACCCTAAATCTAACCTACCGCCTAATCCTAACCTTAAGCCCTAATGCTAACTCGAACCCTGACCCCTAAACCTACCCGGAACCCTTAACACTAACCCTATCCGTCAACCTTAACCCTGACCCTAACCATTACCCGCAACCAAGCATTTAACCCTGACCCTACCCCTAATCCTTAATGATAACCCTAACACTAAACCCTAACCCTAAGCCCAACACTTATCCCTAATCCTATCCCTTAACCCTAACCATAAGCCTAACCCTAATGCTACCCCCAAACCTAACCCTAGCCGTGACCAGTAAACCTAACCCTAACCTCTAACACAAACCATAGCACGTAACTCTAACTCTAAAACTAACCCTAACCCTAACCCTAAACCCTAACTCTTAACCTTAACCCTAAGCGTTAACCCTCACGCTAACCTTTAATCCTAACCCTAATCCTAATCTTCAACCCTAAACCTAACACATAACCCTAACCCTGTACCAAACCCTAACCCCTCATCTTAACCCTAACTGTAAACCTCAACCCTAAACCAAAGTGTAACCGTTAAACCTAAGGGTAACCTTTAACCCTAACCCTAATCCCTAACCCTAAGCCCTCACCCTAACACTAAACTTCATCCTTAACCCTAACCATAATCCTAACCGTAAATCTAATTCTCAGACTTCTTGCTTTCTTAGAGTTTAGAAAGCCTGCAATCCTCCCATGCCATGCGTGAAAGGAGGCTCTACCACTGTGTCCTGTATGAAACCCACGGGCCCATACCCAGAGTATGATAGAGTGGGTTCCCGGGTACAATCCCAGCCCCCTAAACTCCCCCCGCCCGCCCAATGCAGACAGGGCCCGTGCGCTAAGCATAAACAATACCTTTAACAGATAACCCTAACCCTGAACATAACACCCAACCCTGTTCCTATTTTTCCCCTTAACACGTAAACCTCACCGTGCGCCTAACTTTAACTTCTTATCCTAACGTTAATGCATAACCCATTTCCTGAGAACAACCCCTATCCCATAATTCTAACCCTATCTCCTAGTCATCACTGTGACACCTAATCCCTAACCCTAATTCTAAACCGCTAACCCTAACCGTAACCCTACCTACAACCCTAACACTGACAGTAACCCTTACTTCTAACCCCAACGCTATGCCTAACAAAAACCCTAACCCTTGACCCTAACCCTTCACCCTAACCCCTAAGCCTTACCCTAACCCTTAACCCTAATCCTAATCCTAACCATTAAACCTAACCCTAGCTCTTAAAGCTAACCCTAAACCTTACCCTCACGACTAGACCTAACCCTGTCACTAACCTAACACCTGACCCTAACCAGACCCCTAAAGCTAACCCTGAACCCTATCCCTAACCCTAGCAGTAAACTTTCACCCTAAACCTAAGCCCATCCCGTAACCCTAATCCTATCCTTTTACCCTAAACCTAACCCCTATACCTCACCCTAACTCTAACCCCAATCCTAATTCTAACCATACCCCTTCATAAAACACTAACTCCTAACCGCTAACCCTAACACTAACCAAAAACCCTAATCACTAATCCCTAACCCTAACGCTTTACCTTTACCCTAACCGTTAACCCTCACCCTAAATCTTAACACTGACCCTAACCTTAACCTTTAACTCTAAGCCTAACCCTTAACCCTACAGTAAGGAAGACCCTTAATGCTAATGGGATCCCTTATCCCTAACCCTAACACTACAGCTAAAAATAACCCTAACCTTTGATCCTTAAACCTAACCCCTAACACTTATTTAACCCCAAACCCTAACCCTGATCCTAAGCATTAAACCTAACCCTATCTCTTAACCCTAACGCTAGCCCTTACCCTAACGCCTAGATCTAACCCTAAATCTAACCTACCGCCTAATCCTAACCTTAAGCCCTAATGCTAACTCTAACCCTGAACCCTAAACCTACCCGTAACCCATAACACTAACCCTATCCGTGAACCTTAACCCTGACCCTAACCATTACCCGCACCAAAGAATTTAACCCTGACCCTACCCCTAATCCTTAATGATAACCCTAACACTAAACCCTAACCCTAAGCCCAACACTTATCCCTAATCCTATCCCTTAACCCTAACCCTAATGCTAACCCCTAAACGTAACCCTAACCGTGACCAGTAAACCTAACCCTAACCTCTAACACAAACCATAGCACTAAACTAACTGAAACTAACCCTATCCCTAACCCTAACCCTAAACCCTAACTCTTAACCTTAACCCTAAGCGTTAACTCTCACGCTAACCTTTAATCCTAACCCTAATCCTAATCTTCAACACTAAACCTAACACTTAACCCTAACCCTGTACCATAACCTAACCCCTCATCTTAACCCTAATCGTAAACCTCAACCCTAAACCAAAGTGTAACCGTTAAACCTAAGAGTAACCTTTAACCCTAACCCTAATACCTAAGCCTAAGCCCTCACCCTAACACTAAACTTCATCCTTAACCCTAACCATAATCCAACCCTAAATCTCATTCTCACACTTCTTGCTTTCTTAGAGTTTAGAAAGCCTGCCATCCTCCCATGCCATGGGTGAAAGGAGGCTCTACCACTGTGTCCTGCATGAAACCCACGGGCCCATACCCAGAGTATGATAGAGTGGGTTCCCGGGTACAATCCCAGCCCCCTAAACACCCCCCGCCCGCCCAATGCAGACAGGGCCCGTGCGCTAAGCATAAACAATACCTTTAACAGATAACCCTAACCCTGAACATAACACCCAACCCTGTTCCTATTTCTCCCCTTAACACGTAAACCTCAGCGTGCGCCTAACTTTAACCTCTTCTCCTAACGTTAATGCATAACCCATTTCCTGAGAAAAACCCCTATCCCATAATAATAACCCTATCTCCTAGTCATCACTGTGACACCTAATCCCTAACCCTAATTCTAAACCGCTAACCCTAACCGTAACCCTACCTACAACCCTAACACTGACAGTAACCCTTACTTCTAACCCCAACGCTATGCCTAACAAAAACCCTAACCCTTGACCCTAACCCTTCACCCTAACCCCTAAGCCTTACCCTAACCCTTAACCCTAATCCTAATCCTAACCATTAAACCTAACCCTAGCTCTTAAAGCTAACCCTAAACCTTACCCTCACGACTAGACCTAACCCTGACACTAACCTAACACCTAACCCTAACCAGAACCCCTAAAGCTAACCCTGAACCCTATCCCTAACCCTAGCAGTAAACTTTAACCCTAAACCTAAGCCCAACCCGTAACCCTAATCCTATCCTTTTACCCTAAAACTAACCCCTAAACCTAACCCCTATACCTCACCCTAACTCTAACCCCAATCCTAATTCTAACCATAACCCTTCATAAAACACTAACTCCTAACCGCTAACCCTAACACTAACCAAAAACCATAATCACTAATCCCTAACCCTAACGCTTAACCTTTATCCTAACCGTTAACCCTAACCCTAAATCTTAACACTGACCCTAACCTTAACCTTTAACTTTAAGCCTAACCCTTAACCCTACAGCAAGGAAGACCCTGAATGCTAATGGGGTCCCTTATCCCTAACCCTAACACTACAGCTAAAAATAACCCTAACCTTTGATCCTTAAACCTAACCCCTAACACTTACTTTAACCCCAAACCCTAACCCTAATCCTAAGCATTAAACCTAACCCTATCTCTTAACCCTAACGCTAGCCCTTACCCTAATGCCTAGATCTAACCCTAAATCGAACCTACCGCCTAATCCTAACCTTAAGCCCTAATGCTAACTCTAACCCTGAACCCTAAACCTACCCGTAACCCTTAACACTAACCCTATCCGTGAACCTTAACCCTGACCCTAACCATTACCTGCACCCAAGCATTTAACCCTGACCCTACCCCTAATCCTTAATGATAACCCTAACACTAAACCCTAACCCTAAGCCCAACACTTAACCCTAATCCTATCCCTTAACCCTAACCCTAATGCTAACCCCTAAACGTAACCCTCACCATGACCAGTAAACCTAACCCTAACCTCTAACACAAACCATAACGCATAACTCTAACCCTAAAACGAACCCTAAACCTAACCCTAACCCCTAACTCTTAAGCTTAACACTAAGCGTTAACTCTCACGCTAACCTTTAATCCTAACCCTAATCCTAATCTTCAACCCTAAACCTAACACTTAACCCTAACCCTGTACCAAACCCTAACCCCTCATCTTAACCCTAACCGTAAACCTCAACCCTAAAAAAAAGTGTAACCGTTAAACCTAAGAGTAACCTTTAACCCTAACCCTAAGCCCTAACCCTAAGCCCTCACCCTAACACTAAACTTCATCCTTAACCCTAACCATAATCCTAACCCTAAATCTAATTCTCAGACTTCTTGCTTTCTTAGAGTTTAGAAAGCCTGCAATCCTCCCATGCCATGCGTGAAAGGAGGCTCTACCACTGTGTCCTGCATGAAACCCACGGGCCCATACCCAGAGTATGATAGAGTGGGTTCCCGGGTACAATCCCAGCCCCCTAAACTCCCCCCGCCCGCCCAATGCAGACAGGGCCCATGCGCTAAGCATAAACAATACCTTTAACAGATAACCCTAACCCTGAACATAACACCCAACCCTGTTCCTATTTCTCCCCTTAACACGTAAACCTCACCGTGCGCCTAACTTTAACCTCTTATCCTAACGTTAATGCATAACCCATTTCCTGAGAACAACCCCTATCCCATAATTCTAACCCTATCTCCTAGTCATCACTGTGACACCTAATCCCTAACCCTAATTCTAAACCGCTAACCCTAACCGTAACCCTACCTACAACCCTAACACTGACAGTAACCCTTACTTCTAACCCCAACGCTATGCCTAACAAAAACCCTAACCCTGCACCCTAACCCCTAAGCCTTACCCTAACCCTTAACCCTAATCCTAATCCTAACCATTAAACCTAACCCTAGCTCTTAAAGATAACCCTGAACCTTGCCCTCACGACTAGACCTAACCCTGACACTAACCTAACACCTAACCCTAACCAGAACCCCTAAAGCTAAGCCTGAACCCTATCCCTAACCCTAGCAGTAAACTTTAACCCTAAACCTAAGCCCAACCCGTATCCCTAATCCTATCCTTTTACCCTAAAACTAACCCCTAAACCTAACCCCTATACCTCACCCTAACTCTAACCCCAATCCTAATTCTAACCATACCCCTTCCTAAAACACTAACTCCTAACCGCTAACCCTAACACTAACCAAAAACCATAATCACTAATCCCTAACCCTAACGCTTAACCTTTACCCTAACCGTTAACCCTCACCGTAAATCTTAACACTGACCCTAACCTTAACCTTTCACTCTAAGCCTAATCCTTAACCCTACAGTAAGGAAGACCCTTAATGCTAATGGGATCCCTTATCCCTAACCCTAACACTACAGCTAAAAATAACCCTAACCTTTGATCCTTAAACCTAACCCCTAAAACTTACTTTAACCCCAAACCCTAACCCTAATCCTAAGCATTAAACCTAACCCTATCTCTGAACCCTAACGCTAGCCCTTACCATAACGCCTAGATCTAACCCTAAATCGAATCTACCGCCTAATCCTAACCTTAAGCCCTAATGCTAACTCTAACCCTGAACCCTAAACCTACCCGTAACCCTTAACACTAACCCTATCCGTGAACCTTAACCCTGACCCTAACCATTAGCCGCACCCAAGCATTTAACCCTGACCCTACCCCTAATCCTTAATGATAACACTAACACTAAACCCTAACCCTAAGCTCAACACTTAACCCTAATCCTATCCCTTAACCCTAACCCTAACGCAAACCCCTAAACGTAACCCTAACCGTGACCAGTAAACCTAACCTTACTCTCTAACACAAACCATAGCACATAACTCTAACCCTAAAACTAAACCTAACCCCAACCCTAACCCTAACCCCTAACTCTTAAGCTTAACACTAAGCGTTAACTCTCACGCTAACCTTTAATCCTAACCCTAATCCTAATCTTCAACCCTAAACCTAACACTTAACCCTAACCCTGTACCAAACCCTAACCCCTCATCTTAACCCTAACCGTAAACCTCAACCCTAAACCAAAGTGTAGCCGTTAAACCTAAGAGTAGCCTTTAACCCTAACCCTAATCCCTAACCCTAAGCCCTCACCCTAACACTAAACTTCATCCTTAACCCTAACCATAATCCTACCCCTAAATCTAATTCTCAGACTTCTTGCTTTCTTAGAGTTTAGAAAGCCTGCAATCCTCCCATGCCATGCGTGAAAGGAGGCTCTACCACTGTGTCCTGCATGAAACCCACGGGCCCATACCCAGAGTATGATAGAGTGGGTTCCCGGGTACAATCCCAGCCCCCTAAACTCCCCCCGTCCGCCTAATGCAGACAGGGCCCGTGCGCTAACCATAAACAATACCTTTAACACATAACCCTAACCCTGAACATAACACCCAACCCTGTTCCTATTTCTCCCCTTAACACGTAAACCTCACCGTGCGCCTAACTTTAACCTCTTATACTAACGTTAATGCATAACCCATTTCCTGAGAACAACCCCTATCCCATAATTCTAACCCTATCTCCTAGTCATCACTGTGACACCTAATCCCTAACCCTAATTCTAAACCGCTAACCCTAACCGTAACCCTACCTACAACCCTAACACTGACAGTAACCCTTACTTCTAACCCGAACGCTATGCCTAAAAAAAACCTAACCCTTGACCCTAACCCTTCACCCTAACCCCTAAGCCTTACCCTAACCCTTAACCCTAATCCTAATCCTAACCATTAAACCTAAACCTAGCTCTTAAAGCTAACCCTAAACCTTACCCTCACGACTAGACCTAACCCTGACACTAACCTAACACCTAACCCTAACCAGAACCCCTAAAGCTAAGCCTGAACCCTATCCCTAACCCTAGCAGTAAACTTTAACCCTAAATCTAAGCCCAACCCGTAACCCTAATCCTATCCTTTTACCCTAAAACTAACCCCTAAACCTAACCCCTATACTTCACCCTAACTCTAACCCCAATCCTAATTCTAACCATACCCCTTCATAAAACACTAACTCCTAACTGCTAACCGGAAGACTAACCAAAAACCCTAATCACTAATCCCTAACCCTAACGCTTAACCTTTACCCTAACTGTTAACCCTCACTCTAAATCTCAACACTGACCCTAACCTTAACCTTTAACTCTAAGCCTAACCCTTAATCCTACAGTAAGGAAGACCCTTAATGTTAATGGGATCCCTTATCCCTAACCCTAACACTACAGCTAAAAATAACCCTAACCTTTGATCCTGAAACCTAACCCCTAACACTTACTTTAACCCCAAACCCTAACCCTAATCCTAAGCATTAAACCTAACCCTATCTCTTAACCCTAACGCTAGCCCTTACCCTAACGCCTAGATCTAACCCTAAGTCTAACCTACCGCCTAATCCTAACCTTAAGCCCTAATGCTAACTCTAACCCTGAACCCTAAACCTACCCGTAACCCTTAACACTAACCCTATCCGTGAACCTTAACCCTGACCCTAACTATTACCCGCACCCAAGCATTTAACCCTGACCCTACCCCTAACCCTTAATGCTAACCCTAACACTAAACCCTAACCCTAAGCCCAACACTTATCCCTAATCCTATCCCTTAACCCTAACCCTAACCCTAATGCTACCCCCTAAACGTAACCCTAACCGGGACCACTAAACCTAACCCTAACCTCTAACACAAAGCGTAGCTCATAACTATAACCCTAAATCTAACCCTAACCCTAACCCTAACCCTAAACCCTAACTCTTAACCTTAACACTAAGCGTTAACTCTCACGCTAACCTTTAATCCTAACCCTAATCCTAATCTTCAACCCTAAACCTAACACTTAACCCTAACCCTGTACCAAACCCTAACCCCTCATCTTAACCCTAACGGCAAACCTCAACCCTATACCAGAGTGTAACCATTACACCTAAGAGTAACCTTTAACCCTAACCCTAATCCCTAACCCTAAGCCCTCACTCTAACACTAAACTTCATCCTTAACCCTAACCATAATCCTACCCCTAAATCTAATTCTCAGACTTCTTGCTTTCTTAGAGTTTAGAAAGCCTTCAATCCTCCCATGCCATGCGTGAAAGGAGGCTCTACCTCTGCGTCCTGCATTAAACACACGGGCTCATACCCAGAGTATGATAGAGTGGGTTCCCGGGTACAATCCCAGTCCCCTAAACTCCCCCCGCCCGCCCAATGCAGACAGGGTCCGTGCGCTAAGCATAAACAATACCTTTAACAGATAACCCTAACCCTGAACATAACACCCAACCCTGTTCCTATTTCTCCCCTTAACACGTAAACCTCACCGTGCGCCTAACTTTAACCTCTTATCCTAACGTTAATGCATAACCCATTTCCTGAGAACAACCCCTATCCCATAATTCTAACCCTATCTCCTAGTCATCACTGTGACACCTAATCCCTAACCCTAATTCTAAACCGCTAACCCTAACCGTAACCCTACCTAGAACCCTGACACTGACAGTAACCCTTACTTCTAACCCCAACGCTATGCCTAACAAAAACCCTAAACCTTCACCCTAACCCCTAAGCCTTACCCTAACCCTTAACCCTAATCCTAATCCTAACCATTAAACCTAACCCTAGCTCTTAAAGCTAACCCTAAACCTTACCCTCACGACTAGACCTAACGCTGACACTAACCTAACACCTAACCCTAACCAGAACCCCTAAAGCTAACCCTGAACCCTATCCCTAACCCTAGCAGTAAACTTTAACCCTAAACCTAAGCCCAACCCGTAACCCTAATCCTATCCTTTTACCCTAAACCTAACCCCTATACCTCACCCTAACTCTAACCCCAATCCTAATTCTAAGCATACCCCTTCCTAAAACACTAACACCTAACCGCTAACCCTAACACTAACCAAAAATACTAATCACTAATCCCTAACCCTAACGCTTAACCTTTACCCTAACCGTTAACCCTCACCTTAAATCTTAACCCTGACCCTAACCTGAACCTTTAACTCTAAGCCTAACCCTTAACCCTACAGTAAGGAAGACCCTTAATGCTAATGGGATCCCTTATCCCTAACCCTAACACTACAGCTAAAAATAACCCTAACCTTGGATCCTTAAACCTGACCCCTAACACTTACTTTAACCCCAAACCCTAACCCTAATCCTAAGCATTAAACCTAATCCTATCTCTTAACCCTAACGCTAGCCCTTACCCTAACGCCTAGATCTAACCGTAAATATAACCTACCGCCTAATCCTAACCTTAAGCCCTAACGGTAACTCTAACCCTGAACCCTAAACCTACCCGTAACCCTTAACATTAACCCTATCCGTGAACCTTAACCCTGACCCTAACTATTTCCTGCACCAAAGCATTTAACCCTGACCCTAACCCTAATCCTTAATGATAACCCTAACACTAAACCCTCACGCTAAGCCCAACACTTAACCCTAATCCTATCCCTTAACCCTAACCCTAACCTAACCCTAATCCTAACCCTAACCCCTAACCCTAACCCCTAACCCTAACCCTAACCCCTAACCCCAACCCCAACCCCAACCCTAACCCCTAACACTAACCCTAACCCCTA
>NW_027182841.1:717500-762500 GCF_041146395.1 Eulemur rufifrons
CAAATGGCAGGTCTACTTGAATCTGTTTAAGATACCTCCATAATGCTTTCCACAGGGGTTGCACTAGTTTGCAGTCCCACCAGCAGTGTATTAGTGTTCCTGTCTCTCCACACCCACGCCAACATGTGTTGTTTTGGGTTTTTTTGATAAAGGCCATTCTCACTGGGGTTAAGTGATATCTCATTGTGGTTTTGATTTGCATTTCCCTGATGATTAGAGATGTTGAACACTTTTTCATATGTTTGTTAGCCATTTTTATATCTTCTTTTGAAAAATTTCTATTCATGTCCTTTGCCCACTTTTTGATAGGGTTGCTTGATTTTTTCTTGCTGATTTTCCTGAGTTCTAAATAGATTCTTGTTATCAGTCCTTTATCTGATGTGTAGTATGCAAAAATTTTTTCCCATTCTGTAGGTGGTCTGTTTATTCTCTGGACTGTTTCTTTGGCTGTGCAGAAGCTTTTTAGTTTAATCATGTCCCATTCATTTATTTTTGTTGCTGCTGTGATTGCCTTGGGGGTCTTCTTCATAAATTCTCTGCCTAGGCCAATGTCTGTAAGAGTCTTTCCTACATTTTCTTCTAGAATTCTGATTGTATCACGCCTAAGGTTTAAGTCTGTTATCCACCGTGATTTGATTTTTGTGAGAGGTGAAAGCTGTGGGTCCTGTTTCATTCTTCTGCAAGTGGCTAACCAATTCTCCCAGCACCATTTGTTGAATAGGGATTCTTGTCCCCGGAGTATATTCTTTCCCGCTTTGTCAAAAATTAGGTGACTATATGAGGATGGTTCTATATTTGGATTTTCTGTTGTGTTCCACTGGTCTGTGTCCCTGCACTTGTGCCAATACCAGGCTGTTTTAAGAACCACGGCCTTGTAATATAGTTTGAGGTCTGGCAAATTAATACCTCCCATTTTGTTTTTATTGCTTAAAATTGCTTTTGCTATACGGGGTCTTCTTTGATTCCATACAAAGTGTATAATTATTTTCTCTATGTCTGTAAAGAATGATGTTGGTAATTTAATAGGGATTGCATTGAATTTGTAGATCACTTTGGGTAGTATAGACATTTTAACAATGTTGATTCTTCCGATCCACGAGCATGGTATATTTTTCCATCTATTTGCAAGTTCTGCTATTTCTTTTCTCAGTGTTTCATAGTTTTCCTTATAGAGGTCCTTTACCTCTTTAGTTAGATATATACCTAGATATTTTATTTTCTTTGTTGCTATTTTGAAGGGTATTGAGTCTTTAATTTGGTTTTCCGATTGACTGTTATTGGCATATATAAATGCCTCTGATTTGTGTATATTAATTTTGTAGCCTGAGACTTTGCTGTATTCGTTAATCAATTCCAGGAGTCTCTTGGTTGAATCCTGGGGGTTTTCCAGATATAACATCATATCATCAGCAAAAAGTGAGAGTTTGATCTCTTCCTTCCCTATTTGGACTCCTTTGATTTTGCTCTCTTGCCTGATAGCTCTCGCAAGGACTTCCAATACTATGTTGAAAAGTAATGGAGACAATGGGCAGCCCTGTCTGGTTCCAGTTCTAAGTGGGAGTGCTTTCAGTTTTTCCCCATTCAGTATGATGTTGGCTGTGGGTTTGTCATATATGGCTTGTATCATTTTTAGGTAGGTTCCATCAATGCCTATTTTGTTAAGCGTTTTTATCATAAAAGGGTGTTGAATTTTGTCAAATGCTTTTTCTGCATCTAATGAGAGTATCATATGATTTTTGTTTTTGCTTCTATTTATGTGGTGAATTACATTTATAGATTTACGTATGTTGAACCACCCCTGCATCTCGGGGATGAAGCCCACTTGGTCGTGGTGGATTACTTTTTTGATAAGTACTTGGATTCGATTTGCTAGTATTTTATTGAAAATTTTTGCATCTATATTCATGAGGGAAATTGGTCTGTAGTTCTCTATTTTTGTTGAGTCCTTTCCAGGCTTTGGTATTAATGTTATATTGGCTTGGTAGAACGTGTTGGGGAGAACTCCATCCTTCTCAATATTGGAGAATAGTTTATGTAGGATGGGCACCAGTTCTTCTTTGTATGTATGGTAAAATTCAGGTGTGAACCCATCTGGACCAGGGCTTTTCTTTTTGGGAAGGTTTTTTATTGCTGTTTCGATTTCAGTTCTTGATATTGGTCTGTTCAGGTACTCTATTTCTTCCTGGTTGAGCCTGGGAAGACTATGTGTCTCTAAAAATTTGTCCATTTCCTCCACGTTCTCCAGTTTGTGTGCATAAAGATTTTTGTAGAATTCATAGATGATATCTTGTATCTCTGTAGCATCGGTTGTGATTTCTCCTTTCATGTTCCTAATGGAGGTTATTAGAGATTTTACTTTTGTGCTCTTGGTTAGTCTAGCCAGAGGTGTGTCTATTTTGTTTATCTTTTCAAAGAACCAACTTTTTGTTTTATTAATTTCCCTTATAGTTTCTTTGTTGTCCTTTTCATTTAGTTCTGATTTGATCTTAGTAATTTTTCGCCTTCTGCTGGGTTTGGGATCGTTCTGTTCTTCTTTCTCCAGCTCTTTGAGTCTATTCGTTAGGTTGTCTATTTGCATGTTTTCTGTCTTTTTGATATAGGCATTTATGGATATGAATTTTCCTCTCAGGACTGCTTTAGCTGCATCCCATAGATTTTGATAAGTTGTATCTCCATTGTCATTTAATTCAAAGAAATTTTTGATTTCCATCTTGATTTCTTCTTTTATAGAATAATTATTCAGGAGAAGGTTATTTAGCTTCCATGACTTTGAGTAAGAGTGAGGGTTTCTGTTTGTGATCATTGTTACTTTTATTCCGCTGTGATCTGAGAAGATGCATGGTATAATTTCTATTTTTTTGAATTTTTGAAGACATGATTTATGTCCTAAGACATGGTCAATCTTAGAGAATGTCCTGTGAGCTGATGAGAAGAATGTATATTCTGTGGACTTTGGGTAGAATGTCCTATAGATGTCAGCCATGCCCATTTGTTCTAGCATTCTATTTAGGTCCATTATGTCTTTGTTTATTTTCTGTTTAGAGGATCTGTCCTGTACTGTCAGTGGGGTGTTAAAGTCTCCAGCTATTACAGTATTATTATCTATCATCTGGTTCAGATCTAGTAGGGTTTGCTTTATGAATCTAGGTGCACCTAGGTTGGGTGCATATATATTGAGTATAGTCATGGCTTCTTGTTGAATTGTGCCCTTGACCAGTATGTAGTAGCCATTTTTGTCTTTTATTATTTTTGTTGGTTTGAAAGCTAAGTTATTGGAAATTAAGATTGCCACACCAGCTTTCTTTTCGTTAGCGTTTGCTTGAAATACCGATTTCCATCCTTTTACTTTCAGTCTAAATGCATCTTTGCTCGTTAGGTGGGTTTCTTGGAGACAGCAGATACTTGGCTTGTGCTTTTTTATCCATTGGGACAGTCTATGTCTCTTGAGCGGGGAATTCAAGCCATTCACATTTATTGAGAAAACTGATAAGTGAGACGGTTTTTTGTTCAGCTTGTTGGGTAGAACTTCATTGCAATGTTTTCTCTCCTGAGCCATTGTGGTATCTGGAATTTGATCTTTAGCTCTTGAGTAGTTTTACATTCGTGGATCTTTCTTGTGCTGGTCCGTGTGTAACTCTCTTTTGAGTACTTCTTGCAGGGCTGGTCTTGTCTTGGTGAATTCCCTCAACCTTTGTTTATCTGAGAATGTCTTGATTTCTCCTTCGTATAGAAAACTTAGCTTAGCTGGGTACAAGATTCTAGGCTGGGCATTATTCTGTTTCAGAAGCGTGAAAATGGGGCCCCAACCTCTTCTTGCTTGTAAGGTTTCAGCTGAGAAATCTGGCGTAATTCTGATGGGTTTTCCTTTGTAAGTTACCTGTTTCTTTCTCCTTACAGCTCGGAGAAGGGACTCTTTAGTGGATATTTTGGTCAGCCTGATGACTACATGGCGTGGTGTTTTCCTATTTGCTATGAATCTCCCAGGGGTCCTTTGAGCTTCTTGAATCTGTATGTCTAGAGTATTGGCAAGGCCTGGAAAATTTTCCTCGATTATGTCTTCAAATAGCTTGTCCAACCCTTGCTTATTGTCTTCTTCACCCTCAGGGATGCCAATAACTCTCAAGTTAGGTTTCTTCACATAATCCCACATTTCTTGAAGACTCAGATCATTTCTCTTACTTTTTTGATCTATCTCTGTGACTGACTTATTTAGTTGAAAGGAGTTATCTTCAATTTCTGAAATTCTTTCCTCTGTTTGATCTACCCTGCTTTTGAGACTTTCCACAGTGTTTTGTAGCTCTCTGAGTGAATTCTTCATTTCTAGGAGTTCAGTTTGGTTTTTCTTCAATATTTCAATTTCTTTAGTGAATTTTTCCTCCAAATCCTGAATTTTTTTTGCATTTTCCTTGTGTTGTCTGTCCATTGATTCTTGTATATTATTTAGCTTGTTTATGATCCATAATTGGAATTCTTCCTGTGACATGTTGGTGTTTTGAGTCTGGTTTGTGTCAAATGGTTGAGAGCCGGTATTTCTCTTTGGGGGTGAGCTTTCTGTTTGATTCTTTGTGCTTCCTGTGTTTTTTCGCTGGGCCCTTCCCATCTAGATTAATCGTTGGATCTTTACTTATAGATTTAGTCTGGTTAACAGCACTCTCTGTGCTCTATTCTTAGGCTGTGGAGTAGTCTAGGTATATTGCTTCCTTTGGCAAGAGGGGAAGACTGTTGTGAATTGATTAGAAATTTTTCTATTTCAGTTGGGGGACTGCTTCTGATGGGTCCAATCCTAGAGGATTGGAGTGATCCAAGACTGCTTTGGTGAGTTAGGACACTGTGTTGTAGTCTTTCAGAGGGCAGGCAGGGTCCACACTAGTAGTGGGCCAAAATTCTCTTTGTTTGTTTGTTTCCCTTTGGTTCTTCCTCTATAGGGGTTGTTTCTGTCTCTATCTGCAGGAAAAATACTAGTTGTGGGGAGTGGATGGTGCCCTCGCTCGCTCAGCGCCCCATTTGCCGCAACTCCCACAGGCAAAAGTCTGCCTTGGCCCAATGTCCCCAGGGACCAGGCTCCACACTCTCGCTTCTGGAGAAGTAGTCAGTGTTTAGACGTGGGTGGGGACCCTATATAAGGTCTGTGGACCTGGGGAGGGGGCCGTCCAGGGAGCCTCTTGGCACCCTATTGCTCCGCAGTGACTTGGCTGTGGGCCCCAAGATGGCTATTGCGCGCCCGTAGATCGCTGGCGTTGGGAGTGACTACTCAGGTTCCGGTATGTACCAGAGCCAGGGGCCTGGCCCGTTCCCAAGCTCAGCGTGGGTTCCCAGTTAGAAGGCAAAAAGAGAGAAGAAATAAGGAAAAAGAAAAAAGAAAAGAAAAGAAAAGAAAAGAAGTGAAAAGAAAGAACAGAAGGAGAAGAAAAGGAAAGAGAAAAGAAAAGGAGAAGAGAAGAGGAAAAAAAGAAAAAAAAATAAAAATAAAAATAAAAAAATAAAAAATAAAAAAAATAAAAAAAAAAAAACAAAGACAAAAACAAAAATTAAACTAACAAATAACACAAAGAGACCTAACCCAGAAACAGCGAAAACACAAACACAAAAGAACAAAAACAGAGCTACACAACACCACAACGCATCACTAAACGAAGGGATACACAATTCTGAAGTATACAGTTCAGCGGCTCAATGATCGTGTTTTTGCGCCTTAGCGCAGCTCCGCCCCTTCACGCCCGCTCCATTGGTTCCGGAGCGGCAACTCAGTGTTTATTTTACGTCTTAGCGCAGCTCCGCCCCTTCACGCCGGCTCCGTTGGTTCCGGAGCGGCAACTCAGTGTTTATTTTAAGTCTTAGCGCAGCTCCGCCCCTTCACGCCGGCTCCGTTGGTTCCGGAGCGGCAACTCAGTGTTTATTTTAAGTCTTAGCGCAGCTCCGCCCCTTCACGCCGGCTCCGTTGGTTCCGGAGCGGCAACTCAGTGTTTATTTTAAGTCTTAGCGCAGCTCCGCCCCTTCACGCCGAGTGCCGCCGGCGGAGATGGCGCGGGCCCAGAGACCAGCGGGGGGAGCCGAGGAGAGAGAGCTGCTGGGCACCTTATGGCTCCCGAGCGGTTCCGACTTTGCTTTCAAGATGGCGCCCGCAGCGCTCCGGGGTCGGAGGGGGACCGGCTCCCCGGCAGGCAGAGACCAGGGACCGCCGCTGCCGGGGGGCTTGGCGGGCAAAGCCGCCGGGGGCCACCGGCTGAAGAACCACCGACAAAAGTAGCGCAGAGGTACAGCGCAATTCGCTGATCGGGGATTGATCGTGCCCCTCCCCCCTGGCACAGGTCCGTCCCTTCTCGCTAAGGACTGTCTCAGCCGAGACTTCCCAGGTTCCAAGCTATTCTCCCGAAAAAGCCTCCTGTCTGCAATGCCCTACGTCTCGCTCGGAGATTCTGCTCTGGCTTGCGAGGGGGTCTCCAAGCAATTGGGGGTGGAGGTCAGTGAGGAGCGCAAGCCGCTTTTCCTAAAGACTGCCCCCGCCCCACCTGGGGGCGGGCGCAGCCGCCTGCGCTCCGCTGGCTACTGTCTGTTCCGCGCCTTCCGCAGAGTTCCGCGATCTAAATTTCTGTTCACCTCAGACCTCACTTGCTCTGTTTGTCCCACGCTGATTCTCCGTGGATTCACACCGCTGTTCCTGTGTGGGAGCGGTCCTCTAGCGGTGTGGCAGGTCTGGATCCACGGTTCATCGCCGGAGCGCAGATCCGAGCAGTTACCGCCACTCCGCCATCTTCCCTCCATAAACAATACCTTTAACAGATAACCCTAACCCTGAACATAACACCCAACCCTGTTCCTATTTCTCCCCTTAACACGTAAACCTCACCGTGCGCCTAACTTTAACCTCTTATCCTAACGTTAATGCATAACCCATTTCCTGAGAAAAACCCCTATCCCATAATAAAAACCCTATCTCCTAGTCATCACTGTGACACCTAATCCCTAACCCTAATTCTAAACCGCTAACCCTAACCGTAACCCTACCTACAACCCTAACACTGACAGTAACCCTTACTTCTAACCCCAACGCTATGCCTAACAAAAACCCTAACCCTTGACCCTATCCCTTCACCCTAACCCCTAAGCCTTACCCTAACCCTTAACCCTAATCCTAATCCTAACCATTAAACCTAACCCTAGCTCTTAAAGCTAACCCTAAACCATACCCTCATGACTAGACCTAACCCTGACATTAACCTAACACCTAACCCTAACCAGAACCCCTAAAGCTAACCCTGAACCCTATCCCTAACCCTAGCAGTAAACTTTAACCCTAAACCTAAGCCCAAACCGTAACCCTAATCCTATCCTTTTACCCTAAAACTAACCCCTAAACCTAACCCCTATACCTCACCCTAACTCTAACCCCAATCCTAATTCTAACCATACCCCTTCATAAAACACTAACTCCTAATCGCTAACCCTAACACTAACCAAAATCCCTAATCACTAATCCCTAACCCTAACGCTTAACCTTTACCCTAACCGCTAACCCTCACCCTAAATCTTAACACTGACCCTAACCTTAACCTTTAACTCTAAGCCTAACCCTTAACCCTACAGTAAGGAAGACCCTTAATGCTAATGGGATCCCTTATCCCTAACCCTAACACTACAGCTAAAAATAACCCTAACCTTTGATCCTGAAACCTAACCCCTAACACTTACTTTAACCCCAAACCCTAACCCTAATCCTAAGCATTAAACCTAACCCTATCTCTTAACCCTAACGCTAGCCCTTACCCTAACGCCTAGATCTAACCCTAAATCTAACCGACCGCCTAATCCTAACCTTAAGCCCTAATGCTAACTCTAACCCTGAACCCTAAACCTACCCGTAACCCTTAACACTAACCCTATCCGTGAACCTTAACCCTGACCCTAACCATTACCCGCAACCAAGCATTTAACCCTGACCCTACCCCTAATCGTTAATGATAACCATAACACTAAACCCTAACCCTAAGCCCAACACTTATCCCTAATCCTATCCCTTAACCCTAACCATAAGCCTAACCCTAATGCTACCCCCTAAACCTAACCCTAGCCGTGACCAGTAAACCTAACCCTAACCTCTAACACAAACCATAGCACATAACTCTAACTCTAAAACTAACCCTAACCCTAACCCTAAACCCTAAACCCTAACTCTTAACCTTAACACTAAGAGTTAACTCTCACGCTAACCTTTAATCCTAACCCTAATCCTAATCTTCAACCCTAAACCTAACACTTAACCCTAACCCTGTACCAAACCCTAACCCCTCATCTTAACCCTAACCGTAAACCTCAACCCTAAACCAAACTGTAACCGTTAAACCTAAGAGTAACCTTTAACCCTAACCCTAAGCCCTAACCCTACGCCCTCACCCTAACACTAAACTTCATCCTTAACCCTAACCAGAATCCTAACCCTAAATCTAATTCTCAGACTTCTTGCTTTCTTAGAGTTTAGAAAGCCTGCAATCCTCCCATGCCATGCGTGAAAGGAGGCTCTACCACTGCGTCCTGCATGAAACCCACGGGCCCATACCCAGAGTATGATAGAGTGGGTTCCCGGGTACAATCCCAGCCCCCTAAACTCCCCCCGCCCGCCCAATGCAGACAGGGCCCGTGCACTAAGCATAAACAATACATTTAACAGATAACCCTAACCCTGAACATAACACCCAACTCTGTTCCTATTTCTCCCCTTAACACGTAAACCTCACCGTGCGCCTAACTTTAACCTCTTATCCTAAGGTTAATGCATAACCCATTTCCTGAGAGCAACCCCTATCCCATAATTCTAACCCTATCTCCTAGTCATCACTGTGACACCTAATCCCTAACCCTAATTCTAAACCGCTAACCCTAACCGTAACCCTACCTACAACCCTGACACTGACAGTAACCCTTACTTCTAACCCCAACGCTATGCCTAACAAAAACCCTAACCCTTGACCCTAACCCTTCACCCTAACCCCTAAGCCTTACCCTAACCCTTAACCCTAATCCTAATCCTAACCATTAAACCTAACCCTAGCTCTTAAAGCTAACCCTAAACCTTACCCTCACGACTAGACTTAACCCTGACACTAACCTAACACCTAACCCTAACCAGAACCCCTAAAGCTAACCCTGAATCTATCCCTAACCCTAGCAGTAAACTTTAACCCTAAACCTAAGCCCAACCCGTAACCCTAATCCTATCCTTTTACCCTAAAACTAACCCCTAAACCTAACCCCTATACCTCACCCTAACTCTAACCCCAATCCTAATTCTAACCATACCCCTTCATAAAACACTAACTCCTAACCGCTAACCCTACCACTAACCAAAAACCCTAATCACTAATCCCTAACCCTAACGCTTAACCTTTACCCTAACCGTTAACCCTCACCCTAAATCTTAACACTGACCCTAACCTTAACCTTTAACTCTAAGCCTAACCCTTAACCCTACAGTAAGGAAGACCCTTAATGCTAATGGGATCCCTTATCCCTAACCCTAACACTACAGCTAAAAATAACCCTAAGCTTTGATCCTTAAACCTAACCCCTAACACTTACTTTAACCCCAAACCCTAACCCTAATCCTAAGCATTAAACCTAACCCTATCTCTTAACCCTAACGCTAGCCCTTACCCTAAGGCCTAGATCTAACCCTAAGTCTAACCTACCGCCTAATCCTAACCTTAAGCCCTAATGCTAACTCTAACCCTGAACCCTAAACCTACCCGTAACCCTTAACACTAACCCTATCCGTGAACCTTAACCCTGACCCTAACCATTACCCGCACCCAAGCATTTAACCTTGACCCTAACCCTAATCCTTACTGCTAACCCTAACACTAAACCCTAACCCTAAGGCCAACACTTATCCCTAATCCTATCCCTTAACCCTAACCCTAACCCTAATGCTACCCCCTAAACGTAACCCTAACCGTGACCAGTAAACCTAACCCTAACCTCTAACACAAACCATAGCACATAACTCTAACCCTAAAACTAACCCTAACCCTAACCCTAAACCCTAACTCTTAACCTTAACCCTAAGCGTTAACTCTCACGCTAACCTTTAATCCTAACCCTAATCCTAATCTTCAACCCTAAACCTAACACTTAACCCTAACCCTGTACCAAACCCTAACCCCTCATCTTAACCCTAACCGTAAACCTCAACCCTAAACCAAACTGTAACCGTTAAACCTAAGAGTAACCTTTAACCCTAACCCTAATCCCTAACCCTAAGCCCTCACCCTAACACTAAACTTCATCCTTAACCCTAACCAGAATCCTAACCCTAAATCTAATTCTCAGACTTCTTGCTTTCTTAGAGTTTAGAAAGCCTGCAATCCTCCCATGCCATGCGTGAAAGGAGGCTCTACCACTGTGTCCTGCATGAAACCCACGGGCCCATACCCAGATTATGATAGAGTGGGTTCCCGGGTACAATCCCAGCCCCCTAAACTCCCCCCGCCCGCCTAATGCAGACAGGGCCCGTGCGCTAAGCATAAACAATACCTTTAACAGATAACCCTAACCCTGAACGTAACACCCAACCCTGTTCCTATTTCTCCCCTTAACACGTAAACTTCACCGGGCGCCTAACTTTAACCTCTTATCCTAACTTTAATGCATAACGCATTTCCTGAGAACAACCCCTATCCCATAATTCTAACCCTATCTCCTAGTGATCACTGTGACACCTAATCCCTAACCCTAATTCTAAACCGCTAACCCTAACCGTAACCCTACCTACAACCCTAACACTGACAGTAACCCTTACTTCTAACCCCAACGCTATGCCTAATAAAAACCCTAACCCTTCACCCTAACCCCTAAGCCTTACCCTAACCCTTAACCCTAATCCTAATCCTAACCATTAAACCTAACCCTAGCTCTTAAAGCTAACCCTAAACCTTACCCTCACGACTAGACTTAACCCTGACACTAACCTAACACCTAACCCTCACCAGAACACCTAAAGCTAACCCTGAACCCTATCCCTAACCCTAGCAGTAAACTTTAACCCTAAACCTAAGCCCAACCCGTAACCCTAATCCTATCCTTTTACCCTAAAACTAACCCCTAAACCTAACCCCTATACCTCACCCTAACTCTAACCCCAATCCTAATTCTAACCATACCCCTTCATAAAACACTAACTCCTAACCGCTAACCCTAACACTAACCAAAAACCCTAATGACTAATCCCTAACCCTAACGCTTAACCTTTACCCTAACCGTTAACCCTCACCCTAAATCTTAACACTGACCCTAACCTTAACCTTTAACTCTAAGCCTAACCCTTAACCCTACAGTAAGGAAGACCCTTAATGCTAATGGGATCCCTTATCCCTAACCCTAACACTACAGCTAAAAATAACCCTAACCTTTGATCCTTAAACCTAACCCCTAACACTTACTTTAACCCCAAACCCTAACCCTAATCCTAAGCATTAAACCTAACCCTATCTCTTAACCCTAACGCTAGCCCTTACCCTAACGCCTAGATCTAACCCTAAATCTAACCTACCGCCTAATCATAACCTTTAGCCCTAATGCTAACTCTAACCCTGAACCCTAAACCTACCCGTAACCCTTAACACTAACCCTATCCGTGAACCTTAACCCTGACCCTAACCATTACCCGCACCCAGGCATTTAACCCTGACCCTACCCCTAATCCTTAATGATAACCCTAACACTAAACCCTAACCCTAAGCCCAACACTTATCCCTAATCCTATCCCTTAACACTAACCCTAACCCTAATGCTACCCCCTAAACGTAACCCTAACCGTGACCAGTAAACCTAACCCTAACCTCTAACACAAACCATAGCACATAACTCTAACCCTAAAACTAACCCTAACCCTAACCCTAAACCCTAACTCTTAACCTTAACCCTAAGCGTTAACTCTCACGCTAACCTTTAATCCTAACCCTAATCCTAATCTTCAACCCTAAACCTAACACTTAACCCTAACCCTGTACCAAATCCTAACCCCTCATCTTAACCCTAACCGTAAACCTCAACCCTAAACCAAAGTGTAACCGTTAAACCTAAGAGTAACCTTTAACCCTAACCCTAATCCCTAACCCTACGCCCTCACCCTAACACTAAACTTCATCCTTAACCCTAACCAGAATCCTAACCCTAAATCTAATTCTCAGACTTCTTGCTTTCTTAGAGTTTAGAAAGCCTGCAATCCTCCCATGCCATGCGTGAAAGGAGGCTCTACCACTGTGTCCTGCATGAAACCCACGGGCCCATACCCAGAGTATGATAGAGTGGGTTCCCGGGTACAATCCCAGCCCCCTAAACTCCCCCCGCCCGCCTAATGCAGACAGGGCCCGTGCGCTAAGCATAAACAATACCTTTAACAGATAACCCTAACCCTGAACATAACAACCCAACCCTGTTCCTATTTCTCCCCTTAACACGTAAACCTCACCGTGCGCCTAACTTTAACCTCTTATCCTAACGTTAATGCATAACCCATTTCCTGAGAACAACCCCTATCCCATAATTCTAACCCTATCTCCTAGTCATCACTGTGACACCTAATCCCTAACCCTAATTCTAAACCGCTAACCCTAACCGTAACCCTACCTACAACCCTAACACTGACAGTAACCGTTACTTCTAACCCCAACGCTATGCCTAACAAAAACCCTAACCCTTGACCCTAACCCTTCACCCTAACCCCTAAGCCTTACCCTAACCCTTAACCCTAATCCTAATCCTAACCATTAAACGTAACCCTAGCTCTTAAAGCTAACCCTAAACCTTACCCTCACGACTAGACCTAACCCTGACACTAACCTAACACCTCTCCCTATCCAGAACCCCTAAAGCTAACCCTGAACCCTATTCCTTACCCTAGCAGTAAACTTTAACCCTAAACCTAAGCCCAACCCGTAACCCTAATCCTATCCTTTTAGCTAAACCTAACCCCTATACCTCACCCTAACTCTAACCCCAATCCTAATTCTAACCATACCCCTTCCTAAAACACTAACTCCTAACCGCTAACCCTAACACTAACCAAAAACCCTAATCACTAATCCCTAACCCTAACGCTTAACCTTTACCCTAAGAAGTAGGAGAGTCATATGTATGAATGGTTACATTCACGCAGAGAAAGAAACTGTTGGGTGGTGTATGTACGCATGTTAATCTATACTTTGGAGGAAGTTCGAGAGTCATATCTGGGGAAAATTGCAGTCACTTAGAGAAAGCAACAATCGGGGCCCGTTTTGTAGATCTGCTAAATTCTATTTTGGAAGAAGAGTGAAATTCATATGTGGGAACGCTTATGTTCACTCAGAGAAATCAACGATAGGGCAGTGTTTCGTTGGGATCCTAAAGTGTAGTTTGGAAGAAGTTCGCGAGTCTTATATAAGAAAGCTTACAGTCACCTAGAGAAAGTAACTCTCGGCAGATTGTTTCTAAGCGTGCTAAACTCTAATTTGCATCAATTGTGAGAGTCAAACATGGGAACGCTTACATTCACTCAGAGAACGCAACGTTTGGGTGGTGGTTTGTAAGCATTCTAAACTGTATTTTGGAGGAAGTAGGAGAGTCATATATACGAATGCTTACATTCACGCAGAGAAAGCAACTCTGTGATCGTATTTTGTTGGCATGCTAAACTGTGGTTTGGAAGAAGTTCGAGAGCCTTATATAGGAAAGATTACAGTGACACAGAGAAAACAACTCTCTGTAGTTTGTTGGTAGGTCTACTAAACTGTAATTTGGATGATGTGTGAGAACGCTTGCATTCACTCAGAGAAAGAACTTTGTCGTGGTGGTTTGTAGGAATAACAACTGTAGTTCGAAGAAGTAGGAGAGTCATATATGAACGGTTACATTCACGCAGAGAAAGCAACTGTGGAGTGGCGTATGTAATCATCATAATCTGTAGTTTGGAGGAAGTTTGAGAGTCATATCTGGGGAAAATTAGAGTCATTTAGAGAAAGGAACAATCGGGGGCTGGTGTGTAGGTCTGCTAAATTCTATTTTGGAAAAAGAGTGAGAGTCATATATGGGAACGCTTATGTTGACTCAGAGAAATCAACGATGGGGCGCTGTATTGTTGGCATGCTAAACTGTAGTTTGGAAGAAGTTCGAGAGTCTTATATAGGAAAGTTTACAGTCACCTAGAGAAAGCAACTCACAGGAGGTGGATTGTAAGCCGCTAAACTCTAATTTGGATGAAGTGAAAGAGGCATACATGGATACGCTTCATTCACTCAGAGAAAGGTAAATTGGGGTGCCGGTTTGTAGGTATACTAACTCCAGTTTGGAAGAAGTACGAGAGTCATATATATGAACGATTATATGGACGCAGAGAAAGCAACTATGGGGTGGTGTTTTGTAGGCCTGCTAAAATATAGTTTGGAAGAAGTTCGAAAGCAGACAGTCACTTAGAGAAAGCAACTCTTGGCGGTGGATTTTTAGGTCTGCTAAATTGTATTTTGAAAGAAGTACCAGAGTCATATATTCAAACGCTTACATTCATGCAGAGAAAGGAACTGTGGGGTGGTGTTTTCTAGGCGTGCTAAACTCTAGTTTGGACGAAGTTTGAGAATCACATATAAGAAAGCTTAGAGTCACTTAGAGAAAGCAAATCTCTGGGTGTGGAATGTAGGCGTGCTAAACTCTATTTTGGTTTAGATTGAGAGTCATATATGGAAAGGGTTACATTCACTCAGAGAAAGCAACGATGGTGTGGTGGTTTGTAGGCATACTAAACTCTAGTTTGGAAGAAGTAGGAAAATGATATATGGGAACGCTTACATTCATGCAGAGAAAGCAATTATGGGGTGGCTTTTTTGTACCCATGCTAATCTCTAGTTTGGAAGAAGTTATATAGGAAAGCGTACACTCATTTATAGAAACCAACTTTCGGGGGATGAAGGGTAGGCCTGCAAAACTCTACTTTGGAAGAAGTGGGAGAGTCATATTGGGGACCACGTACATTGACTCAGAGAAATCGAGGATGGGGTTGTGTTTTGTAGGCATACTAAACTCTAGTTTGGAGAAAGTACGAGAATCATATATAGGAACGCTTACATTCATGCAGAGAAAGCAACTATGGAGTGAGGTTTGTATGCCTACTAAACTATAGTTTGGAGGAAGTTTAGAATCTTATATAGCAAAGCTTACAGTCACCTAGAGAGAGCAACTCTTGGGAGATGATTTCTAAGCCTGATAATTTGCACCAACTCTTAAAGTCAAGTATGGGAAGGTTTACATCCACTCAGAACGCAAGGTTTGGGTTGCAGTTTGTGGCCTTAATTGTAGTTCGGAAGAAGTAGGAAAGTCATATATATGAACGGTTACATTCACGCAGACAAACCAGCTATGGAGTGATGTGTGTATGCCTACTAAACTATAGTTTGGAGGATGTTCGAGAGTCATATCTGGAAAGCTTACAGTCATTTAGAGAAAGAAACTCTCAGGGGGTGGTTCGTAGGCCTGCTAAACTCTATTTTCAATGAAGTGTTAAAATCATATACAGGAATGCTTACATTCACTCAGAGAAAGCAACGTTGGGGTGGCCGTTTGTGAGCATACTAAACTCTACTTTGGAAGAGGTACAAGAGACATAAATACGAACGCTTACATTAACACAGAGAAAGCAAATACGGGGTGTGTAGTGCAGGCATGCTAAACTATAGAATGGAAGAAGTTCGAAAGCTGACAGTCACTTAGAGAAAGCAACTCTTGGCGGGTGATTTTTTAAGTCTGCTAAATTGTATTTTGAAAGACGTGTCAGAGTCTTATATACAAACGCTTACATTCATGCGTAGAAAGAAACTATGGGGTGATGTGTTGTGGGGATGCTAAACTGCAGTTTGGAAGAAGTTCGAGAGTGTTATGTAGGATAGCTTACAGTCACCTAGAGAAAGCAACACTCAGGAGAGCTTTGCAAGCCTGCTAAACTCTAACAAGCAGCGATTGTGAGAGTCAAACATGGGAACGCTTACATTCACTCAGAGAACACAACGTTTGGGTGTTGGTTTGTAGGCATAATAACTGTAGTTCGGAAGAAGTAGGAGAGTCATATATGAACGGTTACATTCACGCAGAGAAAGCAACTGTTGGGTGGCGTATGTATGCATGCTAATCTGTAGTTTGGAGGAATTTCGAGAGTCATATCTGGGGAAAATTACAGTCACTTAGAGAAAGCAACCATCGGGGGCCATTTTGTAGATCTGCTAAATTCTATTTTGAAAGAAGAATGAGAGTCATATATGGGAACGCTTATGATCACGAAGAGAAATCAACTATGGGGCAGTGTTTTGTTGGCATGCTAAACTGTAGTTTGGAAGAAGTTCGCGAGTCTTACATAGGAAAGTTTACAGTCACCCAGAGAAAGCAACTCTCGGGAGATTGTTTCTAAGCATGCTAAATTCTAGATTGCATCAATTGTGAGAGTCAAACATGGGAACGCTTACATTCACTCAGAGAACGCAACGTTTGGGTGGTGGTTTGTAAGCATTCTAAACTGTATTTTGGAGGAAGTAGGAGAGTCATATATACCAATGCTTACATTCACGCAGAGAAAGCAACTCTGTGATCGTATTTTGTTGGCATGCTAAACTGTGGTTTGGAAGAAGTTCGAGAGCCTTACATAGGAAAGATTACAGTGACACAGAGAAAAACAAATCTCTGTAGTTTGTTGGTAGGTCTGCTAAACTGTAATTTGGATGAAGTGTGAGAACGCTTGCATTCACTCACAGAAAGAACGTTGTCGTGATGGTTTGTAGGAATAAATGCTGTAGTTCAAAAGAAGTAGGAGAGTCATATATGAACGGTTACATTCACGCAGAGAAAGCAACTGTGGGGTGGTCTATGTAATCATCATAATCTAGTTTGGAGAAAGTTCGAGAGTCATATGTGGGAAAAATTAAAGTCACCTAGAGAATTGGAACCATCGGGTGTTGTGTAGGTCTGCTAAATTCTATTTTGGAAGAAGAGTGAGAGTCATATATGGGAACGCTTATGTTCACTCAGAGAAATCAACGATGGGGCGCTGTATTGTTGGCATGCTAAACTGTAGTTTGGAAGAAGTTCGAGAGTCTTATATAGGAAAGTTTACAGTCACCTAGAGAAAGCAACTCACAGGAGGTGGTTTGTGGGCCGCTAAACTCTAATTTGGATGAAGTGAAAGAGGCATACATGGATACGCTTCATTCACTCAGAGAAAGGTAAATTTGGGTGCCGGTTTGTAGGTATACTAACTCCAGTTTGGAAGAAGTACGAGAGTCATATATATGAACGATTATATGGACGCAGAGAAAGCAACTATGGGGTGGTGTTTTGTAGGCATGATAAAATATAATTTGGAAGAAGTTCGAAAGCTGACAGTGACTTAGAGAAAGCAACTCTTGGCGGTTGATTTTGAGGTCTGCTAAATTGTATTTTGATAGAAGTACAAGAGTCATATATAAAATCGCTTATATTTATGCTGAGAAAGAAACTATGTGGTTATGTTTTGTTGGCGTGCTGAAATGTAGTTTCGAAGACGTTCGACAGTCTTTTATAGGAAAGCTTACAGTCCCCCAGAGGAAGCAACTTTCGAGAGATAGTTTGTAAGCCTGCTAAACTCTACTTTGCATCATTTGGAACAGTCATACTTGGGAACGCTAACATTCTCTCAGAGAACGCAACGTTTGGTTGGTTGTTTGTAAGCATACTAAACTGTATTTTGGAAGAAGTAGCAGAGTCATATATATGAGTGCTTACATTCACGCAGAGAGGGCAACTATGGGGTGGTGTTTTGTAGGCATGCAAATCTCTAGTTGCGAAGAAGTTAAGAGTAATAGGAAAGCTTACAGTCTCACAGAGAAAGCAACCCTTGGGGGCCGGTTTGTAGTTCTGCCAAATTCTATTTTGGATGAAGTGTGAATCTTAAATGGGAACGCTAACATTCACTCAGAGAAAGCAAGGTTGCGGTGGTGATTTTTAGTCACACTAAACTGGAGTTTGGAGGAAGTACGAGAATAAAAGAATGCTTACATTCACTCAGAAAAAGCAACGTTGGGGAGGTGGTTGGTAGGTGTACTATACTTTGGAAGAAGTACGAGCGTGATGCATAGGAACGCTTACATTCACGCAAACTATGGGGTGGCCTTTTGTTGGCATGCTAAACTATGTCCCAAAGTCATATATAGGAAAGCTTATAGTGAGAGAAAGCAACTCTCGGGCGGTGTTTTGTAGGTCCGGCAAATTGCATTTTGAAAGCAGTCCGAGATTCATATAAGGGAAGGCCTATATCCACTCAGAGAAAGCAATGTTAGGCTGGTGGTTTGTAGGCATACTAAACTGTATTTTGGAACTCGTATGTATGACTCTCACACTTGATCCAAATGAGAGTTCACCAGGCCTATAAACCACATCCTGAGAGTTGCTTTCTCTAGGTGAATGTAAGCTTTCCTATGTAAAACTCTCGAACTTCTTCCAAACTAAAGTTTAGCATGCCAACAGTACACCACCGCATCGTTGCTTTCTCTGAGTGAACATAAGCATTCCCTTATATGAATCACTTTTTCCAAAATAGAATTTAGCAGACCTACAAACCAGTCCCCGATGGTTGATTTAGCTATGTGACTGTAATTTTCCCCAGATATGACTCTCAAACTTCCTCCAAAGTATAGATTAACATGCGTACATACACCACCCAACAGTTTCTTTCTCTGCGTGAATGTAACTGTTCATATATATGACTCTCCTACTTCTTCCGACCTACAGTTATTATGCCTACAAACCACCACCCAAACGTTGTGTTCTCTCCGTGAATGTAAGCTTTCCCATATTTGACTCTCACAATTGCTGCTAATTAGTGTTTAGAGGCTTGCAAAGCTGTCCCGAGTGTTGTTTTCTCTAGGTGACTGTAGCTATCCTATATAACACTCTGGAAGTCCTTTCAAACTGCAGTTTAGCATGCCAACAACACATCACCCCATAGTTTCTTTCTCTGCATAAATGTAAGCGTTTGTGTATATAACACTTGTACGTCTTTCAAAATACAATTTAGCAGACCTAAAAATCACCCGCCAAGAGTTGCTTTCTCTAAGTGACTGTCAGCTTTCGAACTTCTTCCAATCTATAGTTTAGCATGCCTGCACTACACACCCCGTATATGCTTTCTCTGTGTTAATGTAAGCGTTCCTATGTATGTCTCTCGTACCTCTTCCAAAGTAGAGTTTAGTATGCTCAAAAACGGCCACCCCAACGTTGCTTTCTCTGAGTGAATGTAAGCGTTCCTGTATATGATTCGAACACTTCATTGAAAATAGAGTTTAGCAGGCCTACGAACCACCCCCAGAGAGTTGCTTTCTCTAAATGACTGTAAGCTTTCCAGATATGACTCTCGAACATCCTCCAATCTATCGTTTAGTAGGCATACAAACATCACTCCATAGTTGCTTTCTCTGCATGAATGTAAGCGTTCCTATAAATGATTCTCGTCCTTCTTCCAAACTAGAGTTTAGTATGCCTACAAACCACAACCCCGTCGTTGATTTCTCCGAGTGAATATACCCAGTCCCCCATATGACTCTCCCCCTTCTTCCAAAGTAGAGTTTTGCAGGCCTACAAATCATCCCCCGAAAGTTGGTTTCTATAAATGACGGTACGCTTTCCTATATATTACTCTTTAACTTCTTGCAAAATAGAGATTTGCATGGCTACAAAAAAGCCACCCCATAATTGCTTTCTCTGCATGAATGTAAGCGTTCCCATATATCATTCTCCTACTTCTTCCAAACTAGAGTTCAGTATGCCTACAAACGACCACACCATCGTTGCTTTCTCTGAGTGAATGTAAGCCTTCCCATATATGACTCTCACTCTGAAACCAAAATAGAGCTTGGCACACCTACATTCCACACCCAGAGATTTGCTTTAAGCGACTCTAAGCTTTCTTATATGTGATTGTCAAACTTCGTCCGAACTAGAGTTTGGCATGCCTAGAAACCACCCCACAGTTGCTTTCTCTGCATGAATGTAAGCGTTCATATACATGACTCTCGTACTTCCTCCAAAATACAGTTTAGAATGCCTACAAACCACCACCCAAACGTTGCGTTCTCTGAATGAATGAAAGCATTCCCATGTTTGACTCTCACAATTGATGCAAAGTAGAGTTTAGCAGGCCAAGAAAGGCTCTCCCGAGAGTTACTTTCTCTAGGTGACTGTAAGCTTTCCTAAATAAGACTCTCCAACTTCTTCCAAACTACAGGTTAACATGCCCACAAAACATCACCCCATGGTTTTTTCTTTGCATGAATGTAAGCATTAGTATATATGACTCTGGTACTTCTTTCAAAATACAATTTAGCAGACCTAAAAATCACCCACCAAGAGTTGCTTTCTCTAAATGACTGTTCAGGTTTGGAACTTCTTCCAAACTATAGCATGCTTACAAAACACCACCACGTAGTTGCTTTCTCTGTGTGAATGTAAGCCTTCCCAAATATCATTCTCGTACTTCTTCCAAACTATTTAGTATGCCTACAAAAACCACCCCAGTGTTGTTTCTCTGAGGGAATGTAAGCGGTCCCATGTTTGACTCTCACACTTCATCCAAATTAGAGTTTAGCATGTGTACAAAAAAATCTCCCGAGAGTTGCTTTCCCTGGGTGACGGTAATCTTTCCTTTATAAGGTTCTCCAACTTCTTCCAAACTACAGTTTAGCATGCCTACAAAACCTGACGCCATAAGTGCTTTCTCTGTGTGAATGTAAGTGTTCCTATATAGGACTCTCGTACTTCTTCTAAACTACAGTTTAGTATGCCCTACAAACCACCACCCAAACGTTGTTTTCTCTGAGTGAATGTAAGCGTTCCCATCTATGACTCTCACACTTCAACCAAAATAACTCTATTTCAACCAAAATAACTCTACATTCCACACCCAGAGAGTTGCTTTCTCTACGTGACTGTAAACTTTCCTATATATGACTCTCAAACTTCGTCCAAACTAGAGTTTTGCAAGCCTACAAAACACCACCCCATAGTTGCATTTGGTGCCGGAATGTAAGCGGTTCTACATGTGATTCTCTTGCTTCTTCTAGGAACCACAACCACAACGTTGCTTTCACTGAGTTCCCATATATTATTCTAACACTTCATTGAAAATAGAGTTTAGCAGGCCTACGAAACACCCCCGAGGGTTGCTTTCTCTAAGTGACTGTAAGCTTCCCAGATATGGCTCTCGAACTTCCTCCAAACTATATTTTAGTAGGCATACAAACATCACTCCATAGTTGCTTTCTCTGCGTGAAGGTAAGCTTTCCTATATACGATTCTCGTACTTCTTCCAAACTAGAGTTGACTATGCCTACAAATCACAATCCCATCGTTGATTTCTCTGAGTGAATGCACGCGGTCCCCAATATGACTCTCTCCCACTTCCAAACTGGAGTTTTGCAGGTGTACAAAACATCCCCCGAGAGTTGGTTTCTATGACTGTACCCTTTCCTATATATTACTCCTTAACTTCTTCCAAACTAGAGATTAGCATGGCTACAAAAACGCCACCCCATAATTGCTTTCTCTACGCGAATGTAAGCGTTCCCATATATCATTCTCCTACTTCTTCCAAACTAGAGTTTAGTATGCCTACAAACCACCACGCCGTCGTTGCTTTCTCTGAGGGAATGTAAGCCTTCCCATATATGACTCTCACTCTTAAACCAAAATAGAGTTTAGCAGGCCTACATTCCACACCCAGAGATTTGCTTTCTCTAAGTGACTCTAAGCTTTCTTATATGTGATTCTCAAACTTCGTCCAAACTAGAGTTTAGCATGCCTATAAAACACCACCCCATAGTTACTTTCAGTGCGTCAAAATGTATGTGCTCCTATATGTGATTCTCGTGCTTCTTCCAAACTGCAGTTTAGTAAGCCTACAAACAACCCCATCGTTGCTTTCTCTGAGTGAATGTAAGCCTTCTCATATATGACTCTCACACTTCAACCAAAACAGGGTTTTGCAGGCCTACAAACCACCCGCCAAGACTTGCTTTTTCAAAGTGGCTGTTACCTTTCCTATATAGGACTCTGGAACTTCTCCCAAGCTAGACTTTAACATGTCTACCTGACACTACTCCGTAGTTGCTCTCGCTGTGTGAATGTAAGCGTTCCTATATATGAGTCTTGTACCTCTTCTTAACTAACATCTGGCATGCCAAAATAACACTCCCCCATAGTTGCTTTCTTTGAGTCAATGTAAACATTCCTATATATGTCTCTCGCACTTCTTCCAAACTAGAGTTGAATAAGTCTACAAACCAATCCCCGACAGCTGTTTTCTCTGAACGAATTTAAGCGTTCCTATATATGACTATGGCACTTCCTCCAAACTAGAGTTTAGAAAGCCTACACTCCACCCCTGTTCGTTGCTTTCTCTAAGTTACTGTATGCTTTCCTATACATGGCTCTCGAAATTTTCCAAACTAGAGTTAGCATGCCTACTATACACCTACACATAATTGCTTTGTCTGAGTGAATATAAGCCTTCCTATATATGACTGTCGCACTTTTTCCAAATTAGAGTGTAGCCAGCCTGGAAAGCACCCCTTATAGTTGTTTTCATTGAGTGAATGTTAACATTCCTATGTATGACTCTCGCAACTTTTCCAATCTAAGATTTTAGCAATGCTACAAATCCCCCGCCGAGAGTTCCTATACATAACTGTCCTCTTTTTCCAAGCTAGAGTTTAGGAAGCCTAGAATCTGTCCCCCCGTAGACGCTTTATGTGAACGTAAGCGTTCTATATATGACTCTCGCCTTCCTCCAAACTAGAGCTTAGCAAGCCTACAAACCAACTCCCTATAATTGCTTTCTCTGAATGAATGATATCGTTCCTATATAAGACTCTCGAACTTCTTCCAAACCAGAGTTTAACAAGCCAAAAAAGCACCCCCCATAGATGCTTCCTCTAACTCAAAGCTAATATTCCTATATATGATTCAGCTTCTTCATCCAAACTAGAGTAAGGCAAGCCTACAAATCACACATCAATAGTTGCTTTCTATAAGTAAATGTAAGCATCCCTATATATGACTATAGCAATTCTTCCAAACTGGAGTTTAGCAAGCCTACAGACCCCAGGACTCCACTCCATAGTACCCTGGGCATTGGCGCCTGCCTGTCATGCAGGACATAGGGGCGGACGCTCATCTCAGACACGGCATTGGTGGATTGTAGGCTTTTTTAAGTTTTTGAATTGAAGAACTCTGAGAATTGGAATTCGGTTTAGGGTAAGGTTAGGTGTTAGGGACTAGGATTAGATTTAGGGGTTAGGGTTTTAGGTTAGAATTAGGGTTAGGATTACTGTTAGGGTTAGAGATTAGGATTATGTTTAGTGGTTGGGTTTAGGTTTAGGGTGAGAGGCAAGAGTAAGGGTCAGGGATTAGGGTTACTGTTAGGAGTTAGATTCAGGGCTTACGAAGGGTTTGGTTTAGTGATAGGGTTAGGGCTTACGTTTAACGGTGTGTGTTAGGGCACGGGCCCCGTCTAATGTACGGGGCACTGTGGGTGTGGAGCAAGGCTGCGTCCCCACTTCATCTTACCCTTGGTGTTGGGCTTCAACTGTCACGCAGGACAAAGGCAGAGGCTCATGAAACGCATGGTTAGGATTAAGGTTTAAGGTTAGGGTCAAGGTTGAGGGTTAGGGTGAGGGTTAACAGTTAGAGTTAGGGTAAGGGGGTTAGGGATAGGGTTAGGGTTAAGGGTTAGGTTTATGGTTCAGGTTTAAGGTTAGCGTTAGAGGGTAGGGTTAGTGTAACTGTAGGTCAGTGTTGCGGTTAGATCTCTAGGCATTAGGGTAAAGGTCAGGGTTAGGGTTAAGAGTTAGGGTTAAGTTTAATGGTTAAGGATTGGGATTAGGGTTGAGGGTTAGGGTTAAGATTATGGGTAATGACTCAGGATCAAAGGTTAGGGTTATTTTTAGGCGTAGGGTTAGCGTAAGGGGTTAGGGTTAATGTTAGTGTTGTTGGTAGGGTTAAGGTTAGGGTTGGCGTTTCAGAATTAGGGATTAGGTGTTATGGTTATGGCTAGGAGTTAGCGTTAGATTTACGGTATAGGTCTTGTTCTCAGGGTGTCATGCATTAACGTTAAGATAAGGGGTTAAAGTTAGGGTTACGGTGAGCTTTACCTGTTAAGGTGAGCAGTAGGATCAGGGTTAGGTGTTATGTTCTGGGTTAGGGTTATGGGTGAGGGGTAGGGTTTATCCTTAGGGCACGGGCCCTGTATGCACTAGGAGGCGAAGTTAGGGGTCTGTGATGGTCGCTGGGAACCCACTCTATCGTACGCAGTGTATGGGCCTCTGGGTTTCATGCAGGACACTGTGGCAGAGCCGGCTTTCATGCATGGCTTAGTAGGATTGTAGGCTTTCAAAACTCTGAGAAAGCAAGAAGTCTGAGAATTAGATTTCGGGTTAGGATTACGGCGCGGTTTAGGGATGAAGATTAGTGGTTAGGGTGAGGGCTTAGGGTTAGGGGTTAGGGTTAGGGTTAGGGTTGCTGGTAGGGTGAAGGTTAGGTTTGACGTTTTAGAATTAGGGATGAGGTGTTACGGTTATGACTATGGTTTAGGATTAGAATTACGGGATAGGGCTTCTTCTCAAGGTGTTATGCATTCACGTTAAGTTAAGGGGCTAAGTTAGGGTTACGGGGAGGTTTATGTTTTAAGGTGAGCAATAGGATCAGGGTTAGGTGTTATGTTCAGGGTGAGGGTTATCTGTTAGGGGTAGTGTTTATACTTAGCGTACGGGCCCTGTCTGCACTGGGCGGGGGGCTGGGGTTAGGGGGATGGGATTGTCCCCGGGAACACACTCTATCGTACGCTGGGTATGGGCTCCTGGGTTTCATGCAGGACACAGTGGCAGAGCCCCCTTTTACTCATGGCATGGGAGGATTGTAGGCTTTCTAAACTCTGAGAAAGCAAGAACTCTGAGAATTAGATTTAGGGGTAGGATTCTGGTAATGTTTAGGGATGAAGATTAGTGTCAGGGTGGGGTCTTGGGTTAGGGGTTGGGGTTAAAGGTTAGTGTTAGGTTTAACAGTTACAGTTAGGTTTACGGTTAAGTCTCAGGGTTCGGGTTAAGGTTTGGGTTTAGCGTTTGGCACAGGGGTAGGCTTCAGTGTTAGCTTCATGGTTAAAGATTAGGAGTAGGGTTAGTGTGAGGGTTAAGGGTAAGGGTCAAGATTAAGGGTTCAGGTTGGGGTTAGGCTTAGGTTTAGGGTTAGGGGTCAAGGGTCAGGTTTAGGGTTAAGTGTTGGGCTTAGGGTTGGGGTTTAGTGTTAAGTTTATCGTTAAGGATTAGGGTTAGTGTCAGGGTTAAATGCTTGGGTGCGGGTAATGGTTAGGGTCAGGGTTAAGGTTTATGGATAGGGTTAGTGTTAAGGGTTTACGGGTAGGTTTAGGGTTCAGGGTTAGAGTTAGCATTACGGCTTAAGGTTAGGATTAGGTGGTAGTTTAGATTTTAGGGTTAGATCTAGGCGTTAGAGTAAGGGTTAAGAGATAGGGTTAGGTTTAATGCTTAGGATTAGGGTTAGGGTTTGGGGTTAAAGTAATTGTTAGGGGTTAGGTTTAAGGATCCAAGGTTAGGGTTATTTTTAGCTGTAGTGTTAGGGTTAGGGATAAGGGATAAGGTTGGCGTGAGGGTTTTCCTTACTGTTAGGGTTAACGGTCAGGCTTAGATTAAAGGTTAAGGTTAGGGTCAGCGTTAAGGGTTAGGGTGAGGGTTAACGGTTACGGTAAAGGTTAAGCGTTAGTGTTAGGGATTAGCAATTAGGGTTTTTGGTAAGTGTTAGGGTTAGGAGTTAGTGTTTTATGAAGGGGTATGGTTAGAATTAGGATTGGGGTTAGTGTTAGGGTTTGGTTTAGGAGTTAGGTTTAGGCTAAAAGGATAGGATTAGCGTTAAGGGTTGGGCTCAGGTTTAGGGTTAAAGTTTAGTGTTAGGGTTAATGTTTAGTGTTATGGTCCAGTTTAAGTGTTAGGGTGAGGGTTAACGGTTAGGATTAGGCTTAGAGGTTGGGGATATAGTGAGGGTTCAGTGTTAGGGTTAGGTTTAGGGTTCAGGGTTAAGGTTAGCTGTAGGGGTTATGGTTAGGGTTAGGTGTTAGGTTAGTGTCAGGGTTAGGTCTAGTCGTGAGGGTAAGGTTTAGGGTTAGCTTTAAGAGCTAGGTTTAGGTTGAATGGATAGGATTAGGATTAGGGTTAAGGGTTAGGGTAAGGCTTAGGGGTTAGGGTGAAGGGTTAAGGGTTTTTGTTAGGCATAGCGTTGGGGTTAGAAGTAAGGGTTACTGTCAGTGTTAGGGTTGTAGGCAGGGTTACGGTTAGAGTTAGCGGTTTAGAATTAGGGTTAGGGATTAGGTGTTACAGTGACGACTAGGAGATAGGGTTAGAATTATGGGATAGGGGTTGTTCTCAGGGAATGGGTTATGCACTAACGTTAGGATAAGAGGTTAAAGTTAGGCTCACGGTGAGGTTTACGTGTTAAGGGGAGAAATAGGAACAGGGTTAGGTGTTATGTTCACGGTGAGGGATATCTGTTACAGGTATTGTTTATGCTTAGCGCACGGGCCCTGTCTGCCTTAGGCGGGGGTGGGGGGAGGTTAGGGGACTGGGATTGTCACCAGGATCCCACTGTATCGTACTCTGGGTATGGGCCCGTGGGTTTGATGCAGGACACAGTGGTAGAGCCTCCTTTCACGCATGGCATGGGAGGATTGCAGGCTTTCTAAACTCTAAGAAAGCAAGAAGTCTGAGAATTAGATTTAGGGTTAGGATTCTGGTTAGGGTTAAGGATGAAGTTTAGTGTTAGGGTGAGGGCTTAGGGTTAGGGATTAGGGTTAGGGTTAAAGGTTACTCTTAGGTTTAACGGTTACAGTTCGGTTTAGGGTTGAGGTTTACGGTTAGGGTTAAGATGAGGGGTTAGGGTTTGGTATAGGGTTAGGGTTAGGTACAGGGTTAGGGTTAAGTGTTAAGTTTACGGTTGAAGATTAGGATTAGGGTTAGGATTAAAGGTTAGCGTGAGAGTTAACGGTTAGTGTTAAGGTTAAGAGTTAGGGTTAGGGTTTAGGTTTAGGGTTAAGGGTTAGGGTTAGCTTTAGGGTTCGAGGTATGTGTTAGGGTTTGTGTTAGAGGTTAGGGTTAGGTTTACTGTCCACGGTTAGGGTTACGTTTAGGGGTTAGCATTAGGGTTAAGGATTAGGTTTAGGGTAAGGGTTTAGAGTTAGTGTTGGGCTTTAGGCTCGGGGCTTAGGTTCAGGGTCAGGGGTTAGGGTTGGTGGTAGGGCTTAGATTTATCGGTCAGTTTAAGGGCACAGGACCTGGTTAATCTACGGTGAGAGGGGTGCGGTCGGAGTCATCACGAAAGCACAACATCATTCCCTGGGCCCTGGGACAAGATCTACATGCAGGACTCAGGCGGAGCCTCATCTCACACATGGCATGGCTGTATTGTAGGCTTGCTTCACTCGGGAATGGAAGTAGTGTGAGAATTAGGGTTAGGGTTGGGGTTAGGGGTTTCGAGTTAGGGGTTAGGCTTGGAGTCAGGGTTAGGTGCTAGGGATTAGTGGTTAGGGTTAGAGTTAGTGTTACGGGTTAGGTGTTAACTCTGGTTTAGGGGGCCAGGGTAAGGTTTAGGTTTGGAGTTAGCGTTAGGGTTAGGCGTTAGGGTTAAGGGATAGGGTTAGGGTTAAGGGTTAGGCTTAGGGTAAGGGTTCAGGTTTAGGGTTAGGGTCACGGTTAAGGGTTAGGGTGAGGGTTAACAGTTAGGGATAGGGTTAGGCGGTTAGGGATAGGATTAGGGTTAAGGGTTAGGTTTATGGTTCAGGTTTAAGGTTAACATTAGGGGGTTAGGGTTAGTGTTAACTGTAAGTCAGTGTTAGGGTTAGATCTCTAGGCATTAAGGTAAAGGTTAGGTTTAAGGTTAAGTGTTAGGGTTATGTTTAATGGTTAGGCTTGGGATTAGGGTTAAGTGTTAGGGTTAAGGTTAGGGGTTATGACTAAGGATCAACGGTTAGGGTTATTTTTATGCGTAGGGTTAGGGTAAGGTGTTAGGGTTAGTGTTAGTGTTGTTGGTAGGGTTAAGGTTAGGGTTGGCGTTTCAGAATTCGGGATCAGGTGTTATGGTTATGGCTAGGAGTTAGCGTTAGAATTACAGTATAGTGCTTTTTCTCAGGGTGTCATGCATTAACGTTAAGATAAGGTGTTAAAGTTAGGGTTATGGTGAGCTTTACCTCTTAAGGTGAGCAGTATGATCAGGGTTAGGTGTTATGTTCTGGGTTAGTCTTATGGGTGAGGGGTAGGGTTTATGCTCTGGGCACGGGCCCTGTATGCACTAGGAGGCAAAGATAGGGGTCTGTGATGGTCGCTGGTAACCTACTCTATCGTATGCAGTGTATGGGCCTCTGGTTTCCTGCAGGACACTGTCGCAGAGCGGGCTTTCATGCATGGCTTAGTAGGATTGTAGGCTTTCAAAACTCTGAGAAAGCAAGAAGTCTGAGAATTAGATTTCGGGTTAGGATTACGGCACGGTTTAGGGATGAAGATTAGTGTTAGGGTGAGGGCTTAGGGTTAAGGGTTAGGGTTAGGGTTAGCGTTGATGGTAGGTTGAAGTTTAGGGTTGGCACTTTAGAATATGGATGAGGTGTTATGGTTATGGCTAGGGGTTAGGTTTAGAATTATGGGATAGGGCTTCTTCTTTGGGTGCTATGCATTAACGTTAACATAAGGGGATAAATTAGTGTTATGGTTAGGTTTATGTTTTAAGGTGAACAACAGGATCAGGGTTAGGTTTTATGTTTGGAGTTAGGGTTATCTGTTAGGGATAGTGTTTTTGCTTAGCGCACGGGCCCTGTCTTCACCAGAAGGGGGGGGTTAGGGACTAGGATTGCCACTGGGAACCCGCTCTATCATGCACTAGTTATGGGCCCCCGGGTTTCTTGCAGGACACAGTGGCAGAGCCTCCTTTTACTCATGACGTGGGAGAATTGTAGGCTTTCTAAACTCTGAGAAAGCAAGAAGTCTGAGAATTAGATTTAGGGGTAGGTTTATGGTAATGTTTAGGGATGAAGGTTAGTGTTAGGGTGCGTTCTTAAGGTCAGTGGTTAGGGTTAAAGGTTAGTGTTAGGTTTAACCGTTACAGTCAGGTTTATGGTTATGTTTTAGGGTTAGGGTTAAGGTTAAGGTTTAGCGTTTGGTACAGTGTTAGGCTTAAGTTTTAGCTTTAGGGTTAAAGATTAGGATTAGGGTTAGGGTTAAGGGCTAGTGTGAGGGTTAATGATAAGGATCAAGACTAAGGGCTAGGGTTTTTGTTAGTGTTAGGAATAAGTCTTCGTGTAGGCTTTAGGGTTAGCGTTAAGTGTTATGGTTAGGGTTAGGTTTAGGGTTCATGGTTAGTGTTATGTTTAGGGGTTAGTGTTAGGGTTAGGGATTAGGTTTAGGGTAAGGTTTTAGAGTTCGTGTTCAGCGTTATGGTCGGAGCTTATGTTTACGGTTAGGGGTTAGTGTTAGTGTTAGGGCTGAGATTTAGCTTTTAGTTTAAGGGCACAGGACCTGTTTTATTTACGGTGAAAAGGGTGCTGTCGGAGTCTCCACGAAAGCACAAAATCGTTCCCTGATCCTTGGGAAAGGACCTACATGCAGGACTCAGGTGGAGCCTCATCTCACGCATAGTACAGCTGTATTGTAGGCTTGCTTCACTCTGAGAATGGAAGTAGTGTGAGAATCAGGGTTAGGGTTTGGGTTAGGGGTTTGGAGTTTGGGATTATGGTTCGAGTCAGGGTTAGGTCCTAGGGATTAGGAGTTAGGGTTAGTGTTAGGGATAGGGGTTAGTTGTTGGGTTTGGGTTAGGGTGCTAGGGTTAGGTTTAGGGTTGGGGTTAATATTAGGGTTAGCGTTTAGGGTTAAAGGATAGGATTATGGTTAAGGGTTTGGCTTAGGGTTAGGGTTAAGGGTTAGTGTTAAGGTTTAGGGTTAAGTTCAGGGTTACGTGTTAGGGTGAGGGTTAACAGTTAGGGTTATGGTTAGGGTCTTAGGGGTAGGGTTAGGGTTAGAGTTAGGGGTTAGGATTAAGGGTGAAGTGTTAGGGTTATTTTTAGGCATAGTTTTAAAGTTAGGGGCTAGGGTAATGTTTGGTTTGATGGTAGGTTTAAGGTTAGGGTTAGCAGTTTAGAATTCGCATTAGGGATTAGGTGTTATGGTTATGGCTTGGAGTTAGGGTTAGAATTCAGAGATAGGAGTTGTTCTCAGGGTAAGTGTTATGCATTAACGTTATGATAAGGGGTTAAATTTAGGGTTATGGTGAGATTTACATTTTAAGGTGAGCAATGGGATCAGGGTCAGGTGTTATGTTCAGGGTTATGGTTAGGGGTGAGGGGTAGGGTTTATGCTTACGACTCGGGCCCTGTCTGCACTAGGCAGGGGGGGAGGGGTTTGGGGTTGCGATTGTCGTCGGGAACCCACTCTAGTGTATGCTGAGTATGGGCACTGGGGTTTCCGGCAGGACACAGTGGTAGAGCCTCCTTTTATTCATGGCATGGGAGGATTGTAGGCTTTCTAACGCTGAGAAAGCAAGAAGTCTGATAATTAGATTTAGGGTTAGGATTATAGTTAGGGTTAGGAATGAGGTTAGTGCTAGGGTGAGGGATTAGGGCTAGGGATTATGGGTAGAGTAAAGGTTAAATGTTAGAGTTAGGTTTAATGGTTACAGTTAGGTTTAGGGTTACGTTTTAGGGTGAGGGTTATGGTTAGGGGTTAGGGTTTGGTACAGGGTTAGGGTTAAGTGTCAGGTTTAGGGTTAAAGATTAGAATTCGGATTAGGGTTGACGGTTAGTGTGAGTGTTAACGGTTAGGTTTGTGTTTAAGGGTTAGGGTTAGGGTTTAGGGCTAGTGTTAAGCGTTCGTGTTAGATTTAGGGTTAGAGTAAAGTGTTATGGTTAGGGTTATGGGTTAGCATTAGGGTTAAAGGTTAAGGGTTAGGTTTATTTTCAGGCACAGGGTTAGGATTAGGTGTTAGGGTTAGTGTTACCGTTAAGGTTTTTTGTAGGCTTAAGGTTAGGTTTAGCAGTTTAGAATTAGGGTTAGGGATTAGGTGTTATGGTTATGGTAAGGAGTTAGGGTTAGAATTATGGCATAGGGGTTGGTCTCAGGGTCAGTTTTATGCTTAAAGTTAGGGTAAGCGGTTAAAGTTAGTGTTACGGTGAGCTTTACGTGTTAAGGTGAGCAATAGGATCAGGGTTAGGTTTTATGTTCAGGGTTAGGGTTATGGGTGAGGGGTAGAGTTTATACTTAGGGTTAGGGTTAGGGTTAGGGTTTAGGCTTAAGGATCAAGGGTTAGGGTTAGGGTTAGTGTTAGGGCTGTTGGTAGGGTTAAATTTAGGGTTAGCAGCTTACAATTAGGTATTAGGTTTTACAGTTATGAATAAGAGTTAGGGTTAGAATTATGGGATAGGTGTTGTCCTCAGGGTAAGTATTATTCATTAACGTTAGGATAAGGGGTTAGGGTTAGGGTTATGGTGAGTTTTACATGTTAAGGTGAGCAATAGGATCAGGGTCAGATGTTATGATCAGGGTTATGGTTATGGGTTAGGGGCAGTGTTTATGCTTAGGGCACAGGCCCTGTCTTCACGAGGTGGGGGGGCTCGGAGGCTGGGATTGTCACCAGGAACCCACTCTATCGTATGCTGGGTATGGGCCTCTGGGTTTCATGCAGGGCACAGTGGCAGAGCCTCCTTTCATGCATAGCATGGGAGGATTGTAGGCTTTCTAAACTCTGAGAAAGCAAGAAGTCTGAGAATTAGATTTAGGGTTAGGATTACGGTTAGGGTTAGGGATGAAGTTTAGTGTTAGGGAGAGGGCTTAGTGTTAGGGATTAGGGTTTGGTACAGGGTTAGGGTTAAGTGTTCGGCTTAGGGGTAAAGATTAGGATTAGTGTTAGGTTTAAGGGTTAGCTGAGGGTTAACGGTTAGGGTTAAGGTGAAGGGTTAGGGTTAGGGTTTAGGGTTAGGATTAGGGGTTCGTGTTAGGTTTAGGGTTACACTTAAGTGTTAGGGTTTAGGTTCAGGTTTAGGGTTCATGGTTAAGGTTATGTTTAGGGGTTAGGTTTAGGGGTTAGGTTTGGTGTAAGGGTATAGTGTTAGTGAAGGGAGTTTGGGTCAGGGTTTCTGTTTAGGGTAGGGGTTAGTGTTAGGACTTAGATTTAGCGATTAGTTTAAGGTCAGAGGACCTGTTTAATCTATGGTGAGAAGGGTGTGGAATCGGTCGCTGAGACACCACAGCATTGTACCCTGGGCCTTGGGCTCAGACGTACATGCAGGAATCAGGGGGAGCCTGTTCTCATGCATGGCATGGTTGTATTGTAGGCTTGGTTAACTCTTAGAATGGAAGAAGTGTGAGAATTAGGGTTATGGTTAGGGTTAGGGATTTGGGTTTAGGAGAGAGTGTTCAAATGAGGGTTAGGGGTTAGGGTTAGTGTTAGGGTTAGGGGTTGGGGTGAGGGTTGGGTTAGGGGCTAGGGTTAGGTTTAGGGTTGGGGTTAGTGTTAGCGTTCGAGTTAGGGATTAGAGTTAGGGTTAAGGGATAGGATTAGGGTTAAGAGTTTGGCTTAGGGTTCAGGTTAAGGGTTAGGGTTATGGTTAAAGATTAGTGTTAGTTTAAACAGTTACAGTTAGGTTTAGGGTTAAATTTTAGGGTGAGGGCTTTTTAAACTCTGAGAGAGGAAGACGTCTGAGATTAAGATTTAGGGATAGGATTATGGTTAGGATTAGGGATGACGATTAGTGTTAGGGTGAGGGCTTAGGGTTAAGGGTTAGGGATAGAGTTAGGGTTAAGGTTAGTGTTAGTTTTAACGGTTAAAGTTAGGTTTAGGGTTAAGGTTTATTGTCAGGGTTAAGGTCAGGGGTTAGGGTTTCGTACAGGGTAAGAGTTAAGTGTTAGGTTTAGGGTTAAAGATTAGCATTATGGTTAGTGTTAAAGGTTAGTGTGAGGGTAAAAGTTTAGGGTTAAGTTTAAGGGCTAGGGTTAGGGGTTAGTGTTAGGGTTAAGGGGTCTTGTTAGGTTTAGGGTTACAGTTAAGTGTTATGGTTAGTGTTAGGGGTTACGGTTAGGCTTAGGGTTCATGGTTAGTGTAACATTTAGGGGTTAGGGCTAGGGTTAAATGATAGTGTTAGAGTAAGGCTTAGGCTTTGGGTAAAGGTTTAGGGATAGGTTTACGGGTTAGGGTTAGTGTCAGGGTTAAATGTTAGGGTGAGAGTTAACAGTTATGGTTAGGGTTATTGGTTAGGGGTTGTGTTTATGCTTAGGGCACGTGCCTTGTCTGCACTAGGCGGAGAGGTTAGGGGGCTAGCATATTCGCCGGGAAATCACTCTATCGTATGCTGGGTATTGGCCCCTGGACACAGTGGCAGGGCCTCCTTTCACACATGGCATGGGAGGATTATAGGCTTTCTAAACTCTGAGAAAGAAAAAGTCTGAGAATTAGATTTAGGGTTAGGATTATGGTTAGAATTAGGGATGAAGTTTAGTGTTAAGGTGATGCCTTAGGGTTAGGGGTTAGGTTTAGGGTCAGAGTTAAAGGTCAGTGTTAGGTTTAACAGTTACAGTTAGGTTTAGCGTTAAGGTTTAGTGTTAGGGTTCAGTTTAGGGGATAGGTTTTGGTACAGGTTAAGGTTTAAGTGTTAAGTTTAGAGTTAAAGATTACAATTAGGGTTAGGTTTAAAGGTAAGTGTGAGGATTAACGGTTAGGGTTAAGCATGAGGGTTAGGGATTAGGTTTAGTGTTAAGGGTTTATGTTAGTTTAGGGTTAGAGTTAAGTGTTATGGTTAGGGTTAGGGGTTAGGGTTAGATATAGGGTGCATGGTTAGGGTTACGTTTAGGGGTTAGGGTTATGGGTTAGGTTTAGGGTGAGTGTTTGGTGTTAGTGTTGGGCATTAGGATAAGGGCTTAGGTTTAGGGTTAGCGTTTAGGTTTAGTGTTGGGGCTTAGATTTAGCGGTTAGTTTAAGGGCACAGGACCTGTTTAATCTATGGTGAGAAGGGTGCAGAATTGGTCCCCTTGACACCACACCATCGTACCTGGGCCTTGGGCCCAGACCTACATGCAGGACTCAGGCGGAGCCTCTTCTCACTCATGGCATGGCTCTATTGTAGGCTTGGTGAACTCTGAAAATGGAGGAAGTGTGAGAATTAGGGTTATGGTTATGGTTAATTGTTTGGGGTTAGGGGTTAGGGTTCGAGTGTGGTTCAGGGGTTAGAAATTAGGAGTTAGTGTTAGTGTTAGGGTTAGGGGTTAGGGGTTAGTGTTGGTTTAGGGGCTAGGGTTAGATTCAGAGTTAGGGTTAGTGTTAGGGTTAGGGTTAGGGATTATGGTTAGGGTTAGGAATTAGGGTTAGGGTTAGGCTTAAGGGATAGGATTAGGGTAAAGGGTTAAGGCTTAGGGTTAGCATTAGGGATTAGGGTTAGGGTTAACTGTTAGGGTTTTGGTCTGATTTAAGGGTTAAGGTGAGCGTTAACAGTTAGGGTTAAGGTTAATTGTTAGGATTGGGGGTTAGGCTTAAGGATTCGTATTAGGGTTAGGGTATAAGGGTGAGACTTAAGTCTTATGGTTAGGGACAGGGCTTTTGGTTAGGGATAAGGGTTAGGAGTTAGGGTTACTTTTAGGCATAGGGTAGGATTAGGGGTGAGGGTTAGGGTTAGGGTTAGTGTTAGGGTTGTTGGTAGTGTTAAGGTTAGGGTTAGCAGTTTAGAATTAGGGTTAGGGATTAGGTTTTATGGTTATGGCTAAGATTTAGGGTTAGAATTATGGGATAGGCGTTGTTCTCAGTGTAAGTGTTATGCATTAACTTTAGGAGATGCGGTTAAAGTTAGGGTTACAGTGTGGTCTACATGATAAGGTGAGCAGTAGGATCAGGGTTAGGTGTTACGTTCAAGGTTAGGGTTATATGTTAGGCGTACTTTTTATGCTTAGGGCACGGGCCCTGTCTGCACTAGGCGGGAGGATTAGGGGTCTAGGATTGTGGCCGAGAACTTTCTCTATCGTACACTGGGTATGGGTCCCTGGGTTTTATGCAGGACACAGTGGCAGAGCCTCTTTTCACGCATGGCATGGGAGGATTGTAGGCTTTCTAAACTCTGAGAAAGAAAGAAGTCTGAGAATTAGATTTAGGGATAGGATTATGGTTAGTGTTAAGGATAAAGTTTAGCATTAGGGTGAGGGCTTAGGGTTAGGGGTTAGAGTTACGGTCAGGGTTAAAGGTTAGTGTTAGGTTTAATGGTTACAGTTAGCTTTAGGGTCAAGTGTTAGGGTTAAGGTTAAGGTTAGGGGTTAGGTTTTGGTACAGGGTAAGGGTTAACTGTTAGGTTTAGGGTTAAAGATTACGATTAGGGTTAGGTTTAAGGGTTAGTGTGAGAGTTAACGGTTAGGGTTAAGGTTAAGTGTTAGGGTTAGTGGTTTAGGTTTAAGTGTTCGTGTTAGGTTTAGGGTTAGAGTTAAGTGTTATGGTTAGGGTTTGGGGTTAGGGTTAGGTTTAGCGTTCATCGTTAGGGTTACGTTTAGACATTAGGGTTATGGGTAAGGATTAGGGTAAGGGTTTAATGTTAGTGTTGGGCGTTAGGGTCAGGGCTTAAGTTTAGGGTTAAGGGTTAGTGTTAGAGTTAGCGTTAGGGCTTAGATTTAGAGGTTATTTTAAGGGCACAGGACCTGTGTAATCTATGGTGAGAAGTGTGCAGAATGGGTCATCGCCACACCACACCATCGTACCCTAGGCCTTGGGCCCAGACCTACATGCAGGTCTCAGGCAGAGCCTCTTCTCACGCATGGCATGGTTTTATTGTAGGCTTGGCTAACTCTGAGAATGGAGGAAGTGTGAGAATTATGGTTATGATTAGGGTTAGGTGTTTGGGGTTAGGGGTTAGTGTTCGCGTGAGGGTTAGGTGTTAGGGATTAGGGGTTAGGGTTAATGTTAGCATTAGGGGTTAACGGTTAGGGTTGGGTTAGGGACTAGAGATAGATTTAGGGTTGGGGTTAGGGTTAGGGTTAGGGGTTAGGGTTAGGGTTAAGGGATAGGATTAGGGTTAAGGGTTAAGGCTTAGGGTTAGCATTAAGGGATAGGGTTAGGGTTAAGGGTTAGGGTTATGGTCCGAGTTAAGGGTTAGGGTGAGGGTTAACAGTTAGGGTTAGGGTTATAAGTTAGGGATAGTGTTAGGTTTAAGGTCTAGGGTTAGGGTTAGAGGTAGCTTTACTGCTAAGATTAGGTCTCGGCATTAAGGTAAGGGTTGGTGTTAGGGTTAAGGGTTAGGGTTAGGTTTAATTGTTAGGATTAGGATCAGAATTAAGGGTTAGGCTTAGGGTTAGGGGATAGGGTTAGGGTTTAGGGTAAACTTTTAAGGTTATGTTTAGGGATAAGGTTAGGGTTAGCGTTTAAGGTTAGGGTTAGTATTAGGGTTGTTTGTAGGGTTAAGGTAATGTTTAGTGGTTAGAATTAGGGTTAGGGATTAGGGGTTACTGTTATGGCTAGGAGTTAGGGTTAGAATTAAGTGATAGGGGTTGTTCTTAGCATAAGTGTTATGCATTAATGTTAGGATAAGTGGTTAAAGTTAGGTTTACGGTGAGGTTTATGTGTTAAGGTGAGCAATAGGATCAGAGTTAGAATTATGAGTGAGGGGTAGGGTTTTGCTTAGGGTATGGGCCCTGTCTGCCCTAGGAGTGGGATTGAGGGGGATGCGATTGTCACCAGAAACCCACTCTATCGTATGCAGGGTATGGGCCCATGGGTTTCTTGTAGGACACTCTGGCAGAGCCTGATTTCACGCATGGTAAAGGAGGTTTGTAAGCTTTCAAATCTCTAAGAAAGTAAGAAGTCTGAGAATTAGATTTAAGGTTAGGATTATCGTTATGGTTAGGGATGAAGTTTAATCTTAGGGTGAGGGCTTCGGGTAAGGGGATACGGTTAGTTTTAGGGTTAAAAGTTACTGTTAGGTTTAACAGTTACAGTTAGACTTAGGGTTTAGGTTTAGGGTTAGGGTTAAGCTTAGGGGTTATGGTTTGGTACAGGGTTAGGGTTAAGTGTTAGGGTTAGGGTTAAAGATCATGACAAGGGTTAGAGTTAAGGGTTAGTTTGAGTGTTAACAGTAGGGTTAAGGATAACTTTTAGGGTTAGGGGTTAGGATTAGTGTTAGGGCTGAGATTTAGCGGTTAGTTTAAGGGCACAGGACCTGTTTAATCTATGGTGAGAGTGGTGCACAGGGTCGCTGCAACACAACACCACCGTACGCTGGGCCTTGGGCCAAGACCTACATACAGGACTCAGGTGGAGCCTCTTCTCACGCATGACATGGCTGTATTGTAGGCTTGGTTAACTCTGAGAATGGAAGAAGTGTCAGAAATCGGGTTAGGGCTGGCTGTAGGTGTTTTTAACCCCTAACCCTAACACTAACCCCCTAATCCTAACCCTAACACTAACCCCAAGGTTAAATCTAACCTTAACCCCTACGACAACCCTAACCCTAACCCTAACCCCTCTCACTGTAGAATAAACAGGTCCTGTGCCCTTAAACTAACCACTAAATCTAAGCCCTAACATCAACCCTAACCTCTGACCCTAAACCTAAGCCCTGAGCCTAAAGCCCAACACTAACTCTAAACTCTTACCCTAAAGCTAATCCCTAACCCTAATGCTAACCTCTAAACGGAACCCTAACTGTGAACCCTAAACCTAACCCTAACCTCGAGCGCTAACCATAGCACTTAACTCTAACCCTAAACCTAACATGAACCCTTAATCCTAACACTAACCCTAACCCTAACTCTTAACTTTAACCCTGACTGTTAACCCTCACACTAACCTTTAAACCTAACCTTAATCGTAATCTTTAACCCTAAACCTAATATTTAACCCTAATCCTGTACCAAACCCTAAACCCTAACCTTAAACCTAACCATAAACCTTAAGCCTGAACCTAACTGTAACGGTTAAAACTAAGAGTAACCTGTAACGCTACCCGTAACCCCTAACTCTAAGCCTTCACCCTAATACTAACCTTGATCCTTAACCCGAACCCTAACCCTAACCCTAAATCTAATTCTCAGTCTTCTTGCTTTCTTAGAGTTTAGAAAGCCTACAATCCTCCCATGCCATGCATGAAAGGAGGCTCTTCCACTGTGTCCTGAATGAACCGCTGGGGCCCATAACCAGAGTACGATAGAGTGGGTTCCTGGTGACAATCCCAGCCCCCTAACCCCCCCCCCCCCGCCTAATGCAGACAAGGCCCGTGCCCTAAGCATAAACTCTACACCTCACCCAAAACTCTAACCCTGAAAATAACATTTAACCCTGATTCTATTGCTCACCTTAGAATGTAAACCTCACCGTAACCTGAACTTTAACCTCTTATCCTAACGTTAATGCATAACACTTACCCTGAGATTAACCCCTATCCCATAATTCTAACCCTATCTCCTAGTCATAACTGTGACAACTAATCCCTAACCCTAATTCTAAACCACTAACACTAACTGTTACCCTACGTAGTTACTGTTACGGTAACCTACTGTTACCCTAACACTGAACCTAACCCTTACTCCTAACGCCAAAGCTATGGCTAAAAATAATGCTAACCCTTGACCCTTTACCCTAACTCCTAACCCTAACCCTAATCCTAACCACTAAACCCAACCTTAGCTCTTAACCCTAACCCTAAACCTTACCCTGACGCCTAGACCTAACACTAACACTAAACTAACACCTAACCCTAATCATAACCCCTAAAGCTAACCCTAACCCTGAACCCTAAACCTAACTCTAACACTTAATACTAACTATATCCCTAAACCCTAACCCCAACCCTAACCCTAACCGTTAACCCTCACCCTAACCCTTAAACCGGACCCTAACACTAAATCTTAACCCTAAAGCTACGCCCAACCCTTAACCATAATCCTATCCCTTAACCCTAAACCTAACCCCTAACCCTAAACCTAACACTAACCCCAATCCTAATTCTAAGCATAGCCCTTAATACATCACTACGCCTAACCCCTAACCCTAACCCTAACCCCTAATGCTAACCCTAACACTGAACCCTAAACCTAACCCTATCCCTAACCCTTAAACATAACTCTATCCCTAACCAATAATCCTAAGCCTAATCTTTAACCCTCACCCTAGAGCTTAACTCAAACCGTAACCCTAAGCCTAAACCCCAACCCTAACACTTAACACAAACCCTAAGCCTAAACACTTAACGCCAATCCTATCCTTTAACCCTAACACTAACCCTGATGCCTAATCCTAACCCTAACACTAACTCCAACCATAAATCTAACCCTAGCCCCTAACGCAAAACTAACCCCTAACCCTAACACTAACCCTAAATCCTAGTCCCTAACCACTAAACCTCACTTGAACCCTAACCCCTAACACCAAACCCTTAACCCTAACCATAACCCTATTTCTCACACTACTTCCATTCTCAGAGTTAACCAAGCCTAAAATACAACCATGCAATGCGTGAGTAGAGTTTCCGCATGAGTCCTGCAAGTAGGTCTGGGCCAAAGGCCCAGGATCCGATGGTGTAGTGTCGCATGGAAACATTCTGCACCCTTCTCACCATAGATTACACAGGTCCTGTACCCTTAAACTAACCGCCAAATCAAAGCCCAAACACTGACCCTAACCCCTAACCCTACCTAAGCCCTGACCCTAATGCCCAACACTAACACTAAACGCTTACCCTAAACCTAACCCCTAAATGTAACCTTAACCATGAACCCTAAACCTAACCCAAACCCCTAACCCTAACCATAACACTTAACTCTAACCCTAAACCTAACATGAACACTTAACCCTAACCCTAACCCATAAACCTAACACTTAACCTTAACCCTAACCGTTAACCCTCACACTAAACCTTAACCCTAACCCTAATCCTAATCTTTGAGCCTAAACCTAGCACTTAACCCTTACCCTGTACCAAAACCTAACCCCTAATCTTAACCCTAAGCTTAAACCTTAAAGCTTAACCCTAAACCTAACTGTAACTGTTAAACCTAACACTAACCTTTAACCCTGACCCTAACTGAAACCCCTAACCCTAAGCCCTCACCATAACAGTAACCTATATTGCTAACCCTAACCCTAATCCTAGCCCTAAATTTAATTCTCAGACTTCTTGCTTTCTCAGAGTTTACAAAGCCTACAATCCTCCCATGCCATGTGTAGAAGGAGGCTTGGCCACTGTGTCCGGCATGAAACCAAGGGGCCCATACCCAGTGTATGATAGAGTGGCTTCCGGCATCTATCCCAGCCCTCTAAGCCCCCTCCTAGAGCAGAGAGGGCTCGTGATATAAGCATAAACACTACCCCTCACCCATAACCCTAACCCTGAACATCACAGCTCACCCTGATACTATTGCTCACCTTAACACATCAACCTCACCATAACTCTAACTTGAACCTGTTATCCTAACGTTAATGCATAAGACTTACCCTAAGAACAACCCCTATCCCTTAATTCTAACCCTAACTCCTAGCCACAATTGTAACACCTAATCCCTAAGGCTAATTCAAAACTGCTAAACATTACCTTATCCCTACAAACTAACCCTAACCCTAACCGCTAACCCTAACCGTACACCTAAAAATAACCGTAACACTTGACACTTAACCCTAACCCTTAACCCTGATCCTAATCCTAACAATTAAACCTAACCCTAACTCTTAAGCCTAACACTAACACGTACCCTAATGCCTAGACCTAACCCTAAGAGTAAACATAACCCCTAACCCTAACCCTAATCCCTAATGCTAACCCTAACACTGAACCCTAATCCTAAGCCTTAAACCTAACTCTATCCTTAACCCATAACCCTAGCCCTAACCGTTAACCCCACACTAACCCTTAACTCGAACTGTAACCCTAACCCTTAAAACTAAACCTAACACTTAACGCTAACCCTAAGCCTTAACGCTTAACCCTTATCCTATCCCTTAACCCTAACTCTAACCCATAACGCTAACCCTAACCCCACTCTAAATCTAACCCTAGCCCCTAACCCAACCCTAACCCCTAAGCCCTAACCCTATCACTAAACCCAACACCTACTCCCTAACCCCTAATCCTCACTCGAAGCTTAAGCCCTAACCCTAAGCCCTCTCCCTGACTAATCTTCATCCCTAACCCTAACCATAATCCTAACCCTAAATCTAATTCTCAGACTTCTTGCTATCTCAGAGTTTTAAAAGCCTACAATTCTCCAAAGCCATGCGTGAAAGCTGGCTCTGCCACAGTGTCCTGCATGAAACCCAGGAGCCCATACTCTGTGCACAATAGAGTGGGTTCCCGGGGACAATCACAGCCCCCTAACTCCCCCTGCTAGTGCTGACAGGGCCCATGCCCTAAGCAAAAACCCTGCACCTCACCCATAACCCTAACCCTGAACATAACACCTAACCCTGATGTTATTGTTCACCTTAACACGTAAACCTCACTGTAACCCTAACTTTAACCCCTATCCTAATGTTATTGCATAACACTTACCCTAAGAACAAACCCTATCCCTTAATTCTAAGCCTAACTCCTAGCATAACCGTAACACTTAATCCCTAACCTTAATTCTAAACTGCTAAACATTACCTTCACCCTACAAACAACCCTAACACTAACCCTAACTCTAACCGCTAACCCTAACCCTAACCATTACCCTCATCATAATCCTAACAATTAAACCTAACCCTAATTCTTAACCCTAACACGAACCATTACCATAATGCCTAGACCTAACCCTAACTGTAACCCTAACCCCTAACCCTAACCCTAACCGCTAATGCTAACCCTAACCCCGAACCCTAAACCTAACCCTAACCCTATCCCTTAAACCTATTACTATCCCTAAACCATTACCCTAATCGCAACTGTTAACCCTCACTCTCACCCTTAACTTGGACCGAAACCCTAACCCTTAACCCTAACCTTAACCCTTACTGCTAATCTTAAGCCTTCACCCTTTACCTTAATCCTATCTTGTAAGCCTAACCCTAACGCTGACCCCTAACCCACCTGAACATTAACCCTAAACCTAAATCTAACGCTAGCCCCTTACAAAAACCTAACACCTAACCCCTGACACACTAATCCTAACTTCTAATTCCTAACCACTAAACTTCACTCAAACCCAAACCTCTAACCCCAAACACATAACCCTAACCATAACCCTAATTCTCACACTTCCTTCGTTCTCAGAGTTGACCAAGCCTACAGTAGAGCCATGCCACGAGTGAGAAGAGGCTCTGCCTGAGTCCTGCATGTAGGTCTGGGCCCAAGGCCCAAGTACGATGGTGTGGTGTTGAGGCGACCCAGTCTGCACCCTTCCCACCATAGATTAAACAGAGCATGTGCCCTTAAACTAACCACTAAATCTAAGCCCTAACACTAAACCTAAATCCTAACCCTAAACCTCGGCCCTTATCCTAACGCCCAACAGTAACACTAAACACTCGCCCTAAACTTAACCCGTAACCCGAACCCCTAAATGTAACCCTAACCATGAACCCTAAACCTAACCCTAACCTCTAGCCATAACCATAACACTTAACTCTAAACTTAAATGTTACACGAAGCCTTATTCCTAACCCTAAGCCGAACCCTAACCCTTAATCTTGAACCTTACCATTAACCCTCACACTAACCCTTAACCCTAACCCTAATCCTAATCTTTAACCATAAAGCTAACACTGAAGCCTAACCCTGTGCCAAACGATAAAACCAAACCTTAACCCTAACCCTGAAACTTAACCATAAACGTAACTGTAACTGTTAAAAATAACACAAACCTTAAACCCTAACCCCTAACCCTAAGAGCCCACCCTAACACTAATCTTCCTCGCTAAACATTACCATAATCCTACCCCTAAATCTAATTGTCAGACTTCTTGCTTTCTCAGAGTTTAGAAAGCCTAAAATCCTCCCATGCCATGAGTAAAAGGGGGCTCTACCACTGTGTCCTGCATGAAACCCAGGAGCCCATATCCAGCGTACGATAGAGTGGGTTCCCGGGGACAATCCCATCCCCCTAACCCCAGCCCCCCGCCCAGTGCAGACAGGGCCTGTACGCTAAGTATAAACACTACCCCTAACAGATAACCCTCACCCTGAATATAACACCAGACCCTGATCCTATTGCTCACCTTAAAACATAAACCTCCCCGTAACCCTAACTTATCCCCTTATCTTAACCTTAAAGCATAACACCCTTAGAAGAAGCCCCATCCCATAATTCTAATCCTAATCCCCAGCCATAACCATAAGACCTCATCCCTAATTCTAAAATGGCAACCCTAAACTTCACCCTACAAACAACCCTAACCCTAACCCTAACCTCTAACCCTAAGCCCTCACCCTATCACTAATCTTCATCCCTAAACCGTACCGTAATCCTAACCCTAAATCTAATTCTCAGACTTCTTGCATTCTCAGAGTTTTGAAAGCCTACAATCCTACTAAGCCATGCATGAAAGCCCGCTCTGCCACAGTGTCCTGCAAGAAACCCAGAGGCCCATACACAGCGTACGATAGAGTGGGTTCCCAGCGACCACAACCGACCCCTAACTTCGATTCCTAGGGCATACAGGGCCCATGCCCTAAGCATAAACACTACCCCTCACCCATAACCCTAACCCAGAACATAACACCTAACCCTGATCCTACTGCTCACCTTAACACGTAAACCTCAGCGTAACCCTAATTTTAACCCCATATCGTAACGTTAATGCATGACACCCTGAGAACAAGCCCTATACTGTAATTCTAACCCTAACTCCTAGCCATAACCATAACACCTAATCTCTAATTCTGAAACACCAACCCTAACCTTAACCCTACCAACAACACTAACACTAACCCTAACCCCTTACCCTAACCCTACGCCTAAAAATAACCGTAACCGTTGATCCTTAGTCATAACCCCTAACCTTAACCCTAACCCTTAACCCTAATCCCAATCCTAACCATTAAACATAACCCCAACTCTTAACCCTAACTCTAACCTTTACCTTAATGCCTAGAGTTCTAACCCAAACACTGACCTACAGTTAGAAGTAACACAAACCCATAATGCTAACCTTAAACCTGAACAATAAACCTAATCCTTAACCATAACACCCTAACCGTAACCCTAACCCTTAACCCTGACCCTAACCCTAAACCTTAACCCTAACCCTGAACCCTAACCCTAAGCCTACCCTTAACCCTAACCCTATCCATTAACCCTAACCGCTAACGATAACACTAACCACAACCCTAAACCTACCCCTGGCCCCCTAACCCAGAATTAACACCGAACCCGTAACACTAACTCTACCCCTAACCACTAGCACCTAACCATGACTCGAAACCTAACCCCTAACTCGAAACCCCTAACCCCAACCCTAACCTTAATTCTCACACTACTTCCATTCCCGAGTGAAGCAAGCCTACAATACAGCAATGCCATGTGTGAGATGAGGCTCCGCCTGAGTCCTGCATGTAGGTCTTGTCCCAGGGCCCAGGGAATGATGTTGTGCTTTCGTGGTGACTCCGACCACACCCCTCTCACCGTAGATTAACCAGGTCCTGTGCCCTTAAACTGACCGCTAAATCTAAGCCCTACCACCAACCCTAACCCCTGACCTTGAACCTAAGCCCCGAGCCTAAAGCCCAACACTAACTCTAAACACTTAACCTAAACCTAATCCCTAACCCTAATGCTAACCCCTAAACGTAACCCTAACCGTGAACAGTAAACCTAACCCTAACCTCTAACACAAACCCTAACACATAACTCTAACCCTAAAACTAACCCTAACCCTTAACCCTAAACCTAAACCCTAACCCTAACCCTTAACCTTAATCTTAACCGTTAACTCTCATGCTAACCTTTAATCCTAACTCTAATCCTAATCTTCAAACCTAAACCTAACACAACCCTA